>NC_083614.1:27941613-28241613 GCF_963584025.1 Labrus mixtus | reverse complement strand
GACCCCAGTCCCCTGTGGTCCCAGACTAGAGGCCCGGGGTCTGTAGAGGCTGCAGGCCGACTGGTAGCTGTGATGGATCAGCTGAGGGCCGGCTGTAGGGGATCGATCAGGGCCTGAGGGGAAATGAAGTGGCATGATGGTTGGATGGACAGTAAGCCACGAAGGAAGACTCAGGTGAGATGTAATCGTGTGTATGTAAACCTGCACAAGTCAAACATGCATCATAAACAAATGTCATGCCCTGGTTACAGAGTAACTTCCATCAGTGTTTTACTCTCTTACTTTTTTCACGTTTCTGTGTCGTTTTGTCCCTCTCTCTCCCTCTCTCTCTCTCACCCTCTATCCCTCTCTCCCTCTATCCCTCTCTCCCTCTATCCCTCTCTCTATTCTAAATCATTTTATAGCGATATGTTCTCAATCCATACAGCCACATAGAGCATCTTAGACAGTGGCCCTGAGCTTCAAAATAAGACACTGCAGTCACCATTGTAGAAGTCTAGGGTAGGGCTCAGTGGTCAAATTAGTTGTGATAAATATGCAACGTTTGGTTGGACTCAAACAGTAGAAGTAAAATCCATTTAGACGTTCACAGGGAGGTTTTTAGATGTGCAACAATGAGTCAAGTTAAAATTGCAAAACGATTGAAGTAAAAATGATTTTATACACAAAGGCACACACAACAGTCTTATCTCTCATCCTCTGAAACAGATCTAGCAGGGAGTGTTCATAAAGACTTAAACTGTGTGTGTGTGTGTGTGTGTGTGTGTGTGTGTGTGTGTGTGTGTGTGTGTGTGTGTGTGTGTGTGTGTGTGTGTGTGTGTGTGTGTGTGTGTGTGAAGGGCCAGACTTGGCCTGTGGACCTCACTTTGGTTGGCCCCCGGGCAAGAGGATGAGACCTGGGGAGAGTTGAGATGAGGCTGTCACACTTCCCATAGATCAGTCATTATCACTAATCCAGTCACAGCACTGGGATCAGCACCAGGCCCATTCATCTAGAACCGTCATTAAAGAGCTAAATGAGAGCTGCCTCTGCTAATGAGGTAATGAGAATTTCTGTGCGGGTGTGTGTGTGTGTGAGCTTGTGTGTGTGTAAGGATGTGAGAGAGAGGAAGATAGAGAGAGAAAGATGGGACAGTCATAGAGAAGCATGCAAGGACAGAACACATTTAAAATCATAAAAAAAAAGATAAGCTGATGCTTAAAAAACAGATCATTCTCACTCCCAAATGGTCCAAAACAGCAGCTTGGGTCAGTACTCTTGAAAACTTGCCGAACTTGTCAGGGTGAGCTGCATGTGTGAACGCAAACAGCTGGGATTTCTAAACCCCCGAGAAGTGGGGGTGAGACCATGTGTGAACACAGCAGGTACTATTCAAAAAAATGAAAAAGGCAGTGAGCAGGCAGGGTGATAAGACATATATCATCTGACAGATGCATGACCACAGCGATCGTTACAAAACGTAGCTGAAGCCGTGCCATACCGGCGTGTTCGTATTCCAATCATTCATCGACACTCTGAGAACGTCCGATTGCACGTAGCACTGATAATAAAAGCAAAAACTTTTACCCGAGTGTCAGACTGTGTTGCTTCACTCGCCATCTTGCATTTCGGCGGCGTCCTTTTCATGTTTAGTGCTGCCTCCCAAGATCAACCACCCCCATCTGACGGCTTTGGGGGACATTTGTGTTAAAGCAACGTTGGAAACTATCAGAGTTTTTGAGAAGTTTTCAGAAGTGCATGTGTGAAAACAGCTCATGATGACAACTTTTGAAGGGTTGGCTTCTTACCAAGTAACAAAATATGACTATTTTTCAAGTCAAGGGTGAAAATGTGTTTCATAAACGGAGTCAAAAGGCAGACGAAATGACCTTCTGGGCCTGCAGCCCTTCCGTCACACTTTCTCTCTCTCTCTCTCTCTCTCTCTCTCTCTCACCAGCCTAACCCAGTTCTGTTTACTGCTCTCCCTCACCAAATGTAAACGAAAGCCGGAGTTGTGCTTGTTTGCAATGGCTCTTTAATTCAGTGCAGCCTCACATGAATGTCTGCAGCTGTTTTCTTCTGTTAATTACGATACCACCAGGGGTAAACACTGTTGTCCTCTAACTCGTACTTTTGTCCAAAACAAAGCGCTGCTCAGGCCCTGTGAAGTGGGGGGGATGCCGTGCTTTGCCGTGTGACATAAATCAATTATTTATGCCCGTGAAGCTTCAAAATATTTATCTTGCCTCATGTTATAAAAGGCTTAGGCCTCAGAAAACAAATAGGTGGTCATATCAAAGGCACGCGGGTGTAAACAGCGGAGTGGAAAGACAACGTGACCACATTGAGGGTGGTGGTGAAGTTTGGGTGAGAGAAGTTTGGGGAAACTCAGTCATTGATTGGAAAACAAACATCAAACAGAGTTCACTTTCTGGCTTTTCCGTCACACAATCTGATCTACTGATCATATTTCATTATTTATTTTTTTATTTTTTACTGTGATTGACTTTGTGATTGGATAACACAAAAAACAAAAATTAAAGGTTTGCAAGATGTGGTCGCCAAAAATATGAGCAGGAATGTTTGAAGACAGATGTGGCCACATTCACACCAAGATGCCATATGGGTCAACTATGTAAATAGGGATATTATACTGTAAACATCCAGTTATGGAACACACACACACACACACACACACACACACACACATAAATCAAACAGTTTGCAAGCAAGAGTAAGATTCAGAGCAAAGTGGATTCAAATCGTTTTTTTATGGAAATGGATATGTTTCTCCAGAATTCATCTGGGTCTGTAAATATGTCTGATCCAACCTTTACAAGAAGGCCCTAAAAGTCTCGAGCGATCGGCTCTTCTCCTCTGTCGCCAGGTTGTTGAACAAACTAGCAAACTCCATTTGATCTCAAATGACATCACAGTTGCTACTTTATAATAATTATTAACACTGTCTGTGATTACAACCCACCGGCACACACCAACATATTCAAGCTTTCAAATGTGAAATGGATATACAAATAAAATGATTTATCAAAAGATTATAAACACTTGTCCCTTTCATAAAAATAATGGGGTACAATTCACTGCAGATTTTACACCTCAACCCTTGAGGCATTGTCTACTTTTTCATATTTATGACGCAAGTATACCAGAACTATAACAGTGTTTTCTGTGTCTCAAAATTAAGAAACCCTTTCAGACTTAATTCGTATTTCACATTCATTACCTAACATTAACAAATCAAAGCATCCTCTGTTTTCTTTTCTGTTTTAAGTTTTTTTTTCTTCTGCCTTTATCGTAGATATAGGACAGTGGATAGAGTCAGAAATCAGGGAGAGAGAGAGTGGGGGGAATGACTTGCAGGAAAGGAGCCACAGGTCTAAAGGACTTCTTAGCATGTCGTACATGATGCACCTGGGAATAAGAAATGAGCTGCCTCAGGGCGTGTGTGTGTGCTGGTGCGAGTGTTTGTTGGATAAGAGAAGAGTAAACAGAAAACAGTAGGAGCCTGTTGGGAGGGTAATCATAATGATTTTCTTTCAGTATTCAAAAACATATAAAACAGGGACGGCATAATGACTTCCTCTGTCTCTCTCCATGAACTTAATGGTCAGAGTTTTATTAACACATGGGCAGAAACAAACAAATATTCAAGACAACAGACGACTGCACTACAAGAAAACCTGCTTGAAATGTCCTGAGCAGGTCACCAGCTAAGCTCAGTTGATGAAGCTAAACCTCAGTCCTTACCTCATCACACCAGGAATATATGTGAATATATACACCAGGATTTCACTAAGCATTACTAGTCTTAAATAGGAAGATTAAATATGGAAGATTGAATGTAAATGTGCAAAAACAGAGTAGTAGATGGACAGTATTGACTTAAGTTAAAGTGCATCAACATAAGTTAAAGTGCATAATAATAAGATGCTCTCACGATATCAACACCATCTAATGCTTTTTTTTCATCCAAGTTCATTGCAAACCAAAGATCTGTCGCAACTTTAAAGCGTCTCATTCAAATCAACAAGGTTTTGTTTTATAACTCTTCAAAAAGAAAGTGTCTGCGTACTTCCTGACCTAAAGCCGTGCTGACAGTGGGTCTTAATACCTCCATTGCAAAGTTGTTCACAAACTGTTTTTGTTTCAACTTGTCCAAGTGAAGCTCACCTCAAGTTATTGCTAAACAAAAAGACAACTCTCATTGCCGACATCACGACATGCATTTTCTCATCCGGAGTCTTTTTTTTTGTTGTTGTTGTATTTTCTCAATACATAGAGCACGGCAGGATGTTGTATTTATCCTTACATCTGGTGTCCTATGAGATCATGTCAGTTGGTGAAGGCTCACTTTTGCACACATGATAATCGAAATGGAGCGTCATCATTTTTTTAAAGATTGTTGTGTGTTCATTTTGAAGATTAGAGAGACAAAGCTTTAAACCTGTACTCTGAGGCTTAAGAAAGCTGAAAACACTTAGCATAACTCAGCCTTCAACAACATCCCCTCACCTGCGTTCCGTCATCTCACACACGAGTCTAAACTGGACGTGAGCTCGCGCCTCATCACCATGCTAAGTGTTTACAAATTGTTTTGTTGTTGGGGGTTGGTTGTTGGTTCTCCCGTAGCCGTGGCTGTTGATCTCTGCGTGACACGGCGCCCTTATGGTGTTGCACATGGCCCTCCATTAATAAACAAATGAAGCGCTCACCCTGGAGGTCAGCCGAGCTCAGCTGGCCCATTTGCCGCGCCGATCGCATCGGCTCACGGGGATCCAAAATGGCCACCCGCCGCGTCTGCCTGTCAGACGGCTGCTAACCTTGTCTTTGGTGATGGGCAGGAGAGGAGGAGGGGTGGGGACATACAAAGGTGTGGGGTTGGTGGGGTGGGGGTTAGAGTTGCCCTCCCTTCCCTGATTAGTGTGAGTGACAAAGTGGAGCAGAGAGTCCACTCAGGCCTTCATAATAAATCTATCAGGGAGTAATAGAATTCCATCAATCCTCGCTCTTCAGTCCCCTTGCCCTCCCTCCTGCTCTCCACCCCTCGGGGGGTCACCAAGTCGGGGTGTGTGTCTGTGTGGGGATGGTGGGAATGTGGGGAAGGAGGGGGGGGGGGTCCAATCCTCTGGGATTGTACAACTGTTATTATTCAATTACGCTCCCTTTTCTTCTCAGTTAAAAGACCATGATATCATTATCACTTAATGAATATATATAATTGGATCTTGGCTGCCGCTTCCCCCTGGTCTGATGAATACCACTCACTATTCATTCGACCCCGGCTCATCCTCCTAATCCACCCCGCATCCATTACAGCCGGCCGTGGAGATGATGGGGACGATGATGCTGTCAATAAAAGGGGATTTGAAATAATCTGTGTTCCTTCAACGTTTAGTTAAAAAGAAAAAACACAACTTGAGACTTTTAGGACAAGTTGACCTGCTAAGTTTGAAATCTGGAACAATCCAAGTGTTAAAAAAGAGAGACGCACAAATCACATTACAGTTCAATCAATAAAGCTCAGACTGAATCCGGGGCGTATTTGCGCTCCTGGCGTCGCCAAACTAATTCCAACTTAATGAACGATGATTCTATTGCTGAAACAATACCTGCATTCTACACGCAATTATCGCAATTTCCGCGTTTTGTTTAATAACCCCGCAACAATTTACAGTGCAATCGTTTGCGCTAAAACTCGTTAAATCCACTGATAGTTATCTGGATTTCATCTACTTCTCCGTGATGACCGCACATGGAGGAACTGTTTAAGAGAATCCGGCTCCCATTAGTGGAAAAACAAATGGAGGATGGCGAGGTTTCATGCGATGGCTTCCACCATCAGAGGCTGTAACAATTTAAATGTCTTTCCTAGATGGCGCGAGTGTGGACAAACACCCAGAGGACAGAAAGAAGAAGAAGAAGGTGGAAAACCTTGACAGTCATGGCCATCAATACGCTTTCAATCTGCCATGGAAACAATGAGAGAGAGAGAGGGATGAAGACGGTGATGAGCGACACTAAAAACATTGATTTAGCATTTGTCCACTTCATTTGAAGTGAGACAAGAGGGTGACGGAGGAGGGGGGGTTCTTTGAAGCCTCCTCCCATTCAGATGTCGCCCTCTTGTTGGAACGCAAAAGCAAGCGTCCCTCCCTTTCACATTGTTGAGAGTAAATGTTGCATGGCAGGGGGGTGGGGGGGTAAATCAGACACGGAGAGCGTTTGTGAGGCGGGTGGGAGCGTGTGCATGTGGGGTATAAAGGAGGCCCGCACGCTCGCGGATGCATACGGGGCGTACACCATCATCAATCCTGCTTAAAGAGGACAGTGTTGGCAAAGTGGCAGCGCCCCAATCCAGCTGCTCCCCCCACCGAGACCCTTCACACACCCTCCCGCGTCACCCACCCCCCCCCCCCCCCCCCCCCCCCCCGCCCTCCACTCAACTCGGCCTTCTCCACCTTCGCTCACAAGCCCCAAAACCCAGAACCCCACTCTCACTCTGTCACCCCACCCCTGCCATACATCACTCCAAATTAAATTTACATTAGGCCCTCCTCTATCAAAGAAAGCCCAAAGAGAGGCAGAGAGGGAATGAGATGGAGGGGCTGACATCATTACCCGGCAGCAGAGCACATGACCGTCATCTATTAAACCCCTTTTATACACATGTCTCAGGATTTTACCAAAGTTCATGCATACCTAAGTGCAAGTTTGTGTTAAAAATTAAAAGCTCTGTTAGGAGGAAAAAGGAGTTTCTGAACTGTTGACTTTGAGAGGGGCTTTATTACCCCCAACCATAGATGTCGGGCATCGCCGTAGACAGCCCCGTCCCTTCCTCTCTCCACTCAGTTTTTTTTTTTTTCTTTCTCCCACCTCTGGCTCACGCTGCCGCTTCCTTTATCATTACCATGTGCACGGTCAAAGGCATGGATTTTAAACAGAATATTAAAAGTTAGCAGAAATACAAAAATCAAATGTTGACTAAAGATTTACTCCAACAATTACCAAGAGATATCTGTTGGCTTTTCTTACTATATATTTATTTTATTGTAAAAGGCCGTCACCTGTGTGGTTAAAGATGACAAAGAGGAAGATGCGAATTGAAAACAAGCTGCATTAACATTGTAAGTTAGAGATGTGATCTCTTCTAAGCTACTTTACACGTGCTGTGTGCATTGGGCTACCGTTAGCTGCAGCTAGAAATCGTTTGCTAGCTAGCAGTCGTGTTGCGCTGCATCCAAAGAAATTGTGTTGTGCTGTGTGTACCTTAGGTTTGATCATTTGTGTTGAAACAAAATGATTGTTGTTCTATTTTACATTTAATAAATGGCAACTCAAATCTATGTCTGGGATACTTGAATCAGGTTATCCTGTGGTAATGTAACATCAGTGTCCAGGCCTGTACAGGTATTGGACACTGCCTTAACTACCGAACAGATGAAGTTTTAATAATTATCTGATAATTATGCAAGCAGTTTTAATTTAACATATCCCGACACCCTGAAGGAATTGTTTGCACTTTTTTCTTCATGGCATGTTGATAAGAAGAGGTTTGCCGTGTAAATTCATCAAAACGTTTAATATTCTCCCCTTTTTATGGACACTTTTTGGTCACTTTACTTCATTAAAGCCAGTCCTTGTTGTCATGTGTTGCCTTGTTCTGTAATTAGTTTGTGTGTCAATGCTCCTTTATACATGGCTGTGTTGAAAACTGAATTCTGACAGTCCTTAGTTTCTGAATTACAGATTGTCAAATTCTAATTCAAATAAAAAAAAAACGTTATTTGTTCCCAGGGGGAAAGTCAAAGGCACACAGAGAGGTAGCATAACAACAGTGCAAGGTAGTCTAAAAAAAATGTAAACTAAAAATATAAAAGCAGACCTGCATGTTCAAATATTGAAAATAATTTCCAAGTCAACATTTTGTTTCATGTAGTTGATTTCTTAAGCGAGTAGCTGCACAAAAAAGGAGGTATAATGTACAGCAAGCACGTGTACTCTTTAATATTGCGATGCATAGTTATATCTCGTCAAAGCATCAATGTGTTTGTCGTGCTGCTCTGAATTGTCGTGTGGTGTAATGTGCGTTAATGTGTGGCGTTGCATATTCAAGTTGCGTTATCTCGTCGTGTCCGCTGTGCTCAGATTGTGTTGTACTCTGTCAGGTTGCATTAATCTGCAGCATGTCGTGTTGTGCTCTCTGCTCTCACTCTCCATCAGTGATGTATTAGGACAGAGCGTTACCTCCCCTCACCGTTGGGGATATATTTGCATTGGAGCGTCTGAAAGCAGCTGGAGTGAACCAGCTCAGTAAAGGCACCTGAGTGCTGAGCGCTTACTCTTTAATTGCTTCATTATCGTCTCTGCTAATCCCTCTCCAATTTCGACACTCTCATTTTCCACACTAATTTGTCCCGGTCCCTCTCCGGCTCTCTCCTCTCACAGTCCGCAGCGCTATGGCACCTATTTGCTTTCCAAGGCAATGATAACAATTAATGCAGCAGTCGGCGGCGCTTGTTTCATATAAACCTGTTTTAGCCGACTAAACAAGGGGCTGCTGATAAACAGACTCCGGAGCCAAGGCGCAGAGCTTCACAGCACCATTTGTCTCTCTAATTATGCTTTAATTACAACTGTGTATGCTAATACACTAAACATTTGCATAGAACATTCGCACAACTTTCTGCTTTCTCTTTAGGAGTGCTGCACGAGGACGGGAGATCAATAGCTGCGGTGCTTATTGAAAGAGGCCTGCACTGTGTTAAATTACATGTGGGGATTGTTTAGAATTAAAAACCAAGCCACAGTGCTCTCCTACAAACAGTTTACTTTATATTGTTAGGTAACAGCAAACAACGTCTGAGTGATTATAGATTAGGGAACGATTCATTTCTTAATTGCAAAACGCTGAAATACATTTTCACTAAAGTGATCCTACTGACATGAATATTTATAAAGGCTTTAGATAAAAGTACATGTTGGTGTTTCTTCATCATAACTGGAGTGTGCTAACATCCTTCTGCAGCAGGATGATGTCATACCCCATCCTTAACCCATTAATGACTATAGGCAAGGCAAGTTTATTTACATAGCACATTTCAACAACGAGGAAATTCAAAGTGCTTCACACGACATCGAAAGCATCATGACAGAGGAAAGAAAAATATATATTAAAATAGAAAATGTAAAAATCACAACAAAAAAAAACCATTCACAATCACAGAGAAGAACCATTCGGACATTCCTTGGCATTTTGACTACCTCCTTCATATCCCAGATTTGAAAGACTTTGAAGGACTTTGAAGGAGATTTTCCCTGAATCCTCAAAACGTCTTGACAGGATGTGTATTTTTACGGCTGTACGCAAAACCTCCAACTGTCGGATAATTATAACAACAGTTATCACAGTGTAGACTACAGAGACTACAATTCTACAATTCACTTAGCGGAACATCAGAGAGTAAGTACAACACAAGCAAGGATCTAGAAAAGAGGAAACAATGGCAGTAAGAGCAGGTCTGATTGGACACACAGGTGCTGACAGGAAGTGACCAGAGCCAAAGCACCACATTGATACTGTCACAAAAAGTGGCTAATCATGACAAAAATAATTAGTTACACATATGTATTCTTTAAATTATAAGTAGCTTTCAATCTTTAAATTAAAAGTGTATAGAACACACTGTAGGTTTTGAGATTAAGTTAAATGACCTTAACACACTATATAGCTGTTAAACATCGAGCCTTTTCACACACTTCTGTTACCACCTTATGTCTAACTAAAGGAGTAACCTAAGACGATTGTTTGTTAACACTTTAAGAACTTCATTTACCTAGAAATCCTGATGACCATGACTTTCTCCACAATGTCTTGAAAATAGCCGATCTCGTTTCGCTTGAAGCCTTTGGCTCGATCTTAAAAGACAAAAAAGCGCGAGACCGTTGGACAGTGCTTGTGTTTCTGAACTGTAATCTGTGATGATCAAGATCCTGCACTTTATCTGTAAATCAATTTGAACATTGTAATTGAGGTTTTCTCTTTACTTATTGTTTGTAAACGGTGAGAGAGATATTGATCTCAATGGGTTAAATAAAAAAAAATTAAAAAATGATTTCAGTAGATCCATAAAGTGAAAAAACAAAAAACAAGTTTATATTTTACTTTTTCGGTTTTTTTCATATAAACATTCCTGTACCTTATGATAACTACTCTCCACTTCATACTTTTCTGTATTACATCCCTGACTACTCTGCCCCGCTCTTCACTCCGACGAGGCGCTCAGCCACACACCTAACTTAACTACATGTCATCGAGTCATTAACATACAAATGACCTGCAGTTATGCTGCGATCGGGGCCCTCAAATGCCACCAAATGCTAAAGAAGCACCATTCACAGATAAGTGACCCAGTAAGTAATTCCTCACCGCGCCATTTTGGCTAAAATGAAGGCGTTTAATTGGCCATTAGGAGATAGGTCTGTGACACATAAGGTTAGTAGTAGAGGTGACGATGATAGTGGTGGTGGAGAGAAACACTCATTTATTCACTCACAGTGCTGGTAAATAGGACACAAAGCCCACTCTTTTATAATTGGGGGGATGATCCGTCTCTACAGGATGACGTCATAGCCACTGAATGAGTCAGTACACCCTCAAAACAGAGTCACGGGATCGTTTCTGTCAATGGTTCTGGGGGGAAAACACTGTCCATACATCAGAGCTGCGTTGCTCACAACTTACAGGAAATATGTGATGATTTCATTTTTTAAGAAAAAGTGACTTTTTGATCATTTAAGGCTATTTCTGTCACATTAAATAAAGTATTGTCTACATCTCGGAATAAGGCTCATCTCCACGCCATTATCTTTCCTTTTTTTAAATGTTTATTTCTGGGGGCTTTTTATAGCTTTATTTCGAGATAGGACAGTGGATAGAGTAAGAAATCGGGGAGAGCGAGAGAGTGAGGAATGACATGCGGGAAAGGAGCCTCAGGTCGGATTTGAACCTCGGAGGACCATAGCCTCCGTTGTACATGGGGCAAGGGAATAGGCTACCGGCCTAGCCTTTATTTACTGATTAAACAACCTTGGCGCAGGTCTGTTTGTTAGGTGCTCTGGAACTTTCCATCATTTCACACAGGCTTCATCAGCAGTTTCTCACTCACTCTGGAAATAAAGATTTTTTAGATTTTTGAAATGAAAGAGGTTGAAATAAGGATTGTATTATCGTCTTCTAAGACATTACACAAATATGATCATCTGCAATTCAAATAATACCGTAAAAACTGAGCAGAGATCTCCTGAAGAACTCAGACACAGAGCTGAAAGGTTAACTAATGTTTCAGTAATCAAGCATTACTAAATAATTTCAATTTCACAATTTGTAAAATGATGTGGTCAAATTGTATGTTTTCTAACTTTATAATGCAAATGTATCAAAAAAGTATATGTATATATGTATATATGTATGTATATGTATTATATATTATGTGCGTGTGTGTGTGTGTGAAAAACATTTGTAATGTTGTATCAAATTCAAATTCAAAAATCGTTATTTCTGCCCGGGGGGCAATTCAAACGATTAGTATGATGCATGTCATAACAGTAAATAAGACATGAGACGTATATGCATCACATCGCTCGAAGAAGTGTCAAAATACTTAGCGCATTGCGCTCGTGTGTGTTGTGCATTGTTCTTACTTTTACTATTTTTAACTTTTTTTTTAACTGTATCATATGAACTTCTTGTTTTATTCTTGCTTTCTCTTGTTGTTACACCCGAGCCCTCTTTTCATTTCTTCTCTCTTCTCTATTGTTGTCTGTACCTCGGCACCATTAGAAATAAGGGTTCTCCCTCAATGTGTTTTTTTTTTCCAGAGGATGTAAATAAAATAAATGATGATGATGATGCTGATGAAGTGTCACATTTCACAGCTGATCAATTCCTTCAATTCATGTGTAAAGTCATAAAATCTAGATAAGAGGGAGGACAGAAGTCTGATTTAAGGATTAAAGATCTTTTGAGGAAAAGAAAGATGTTTTATTGGTAACAGACATATTTATATATATAGCATATATATAACAACGCACATTGAAATGTTTTTGATTACAGCCAAGGAAATACATTAAAACATATATATTTTAAATAGTATGACATAACTTTAAAGAATATGAAAATGTAAATGTGTATTGTAAAACAATCATTTGAAGATTATTATTATTAACAAATGTATGGTAAAAACTACCCAAATGTGTTGTGCACAGCCCTGATAGTTCTGCAAGTAGCGCACTTAATTGTGCAATAGTTTTAAATTAGACTTCTGGATCTTCCTGTGGGAAAAAGGATGTGGCACGCTTAGTGACAAGATGATCAAAAGTCGTACAACTATAGCAAAGGTGATCCTTAAAAAACGTAGCAGTGGAATATGTATTTGAGTGAAATCATCGGCCAACAAACTAATGAACTGCATTGCTTAAGTTACTACATCCAATCAAAAATCATCTCTGTTTTGTCTGGGTTAAGTTTGAGGAAGTTGAAAGACATGTTTCCTCTTAAATAGCGGTTAAGCAGTTCCGTTGCACTGATGCTCTAAGACAGCGGGCGGCCTCCTCCACAAAGTCTTCTTTTATATTTTTGTCAACAGTTCCTCACACACTAAAAACATGATGGGACATTTTGTGTGGCAGCTGGATCAATATGTATTCGGTGACCTAACCCCTCCGACGATCCGAGCAGAAAAATCTAACAGATATGAAGTATTTCATCTGGACCGAGCTGTAACCTTTGACCCTGAGGGCAGCTGAGGCCTCTTCTCTTCAGAGGACTCAGAGCTGCACAGCAGAAAAACACTGACTGGAGGTTGTTGCACATTTGTAACAATGTTATGTGCTTTCCACTTTTTTCTTTGCCTTCTCCACTATCAGAAACACATCTCTTAGGTCTCTTAGTACAGACAAAGGCACAAAGCTGCAAGCATTTTCTACTAGCTTTAAGCAGATATCAGCACATATCATTAATGATTTAAACATGATCATTAAAACTGACAAGCCGTTTTTTTACAAATGCACTCGTGAAAAATCTGCTGCGTTCACACATCGACTCACCTCGACTTCTTGTGGTAATTTCACCAGGGGGGTAAACTGGGGGAACATTTGGCTGTTTGTGTTCACACATGCAGCAGCCCCTGAAAATGTTCACAAGTTTTAAATCATGAAGGTGAGGATCTTTGTAGTGATGTATATTTTATTTTATCGCTCTGTTGCTTATTCAGATTTTGTTGCATTTTCTCCACTTCTTGTTCAATCGTTTCACTGTATATTGTTTTTTTTTGCTCTTCAAATTCTAATGCTTTGTTCTGCTTTGTCATGTTATATCGGGCAAAAAAAACCCTGCAATTAACTCTAGTGAGGCTTGCTTGCTTTCTTTGAAACCAACTATAGTTGAACAACCCTAAACTACTTCAACTATTATTTAGGTAAAACCTTAAGAATTCAAATATTAATTTTATTTTACCCACGGAAGACTTAAAGCCGGCTGTTCAAACATTCAGCAGACAAGCAGACATCAAGGGAGAATTGTTCCTTAAGTGCATTTATCTACAGCAGAGCAGCAAACACATTAAAGTCTTTCTACTTTCTGCTATATACCTCTGGTCTGTCATCGAAAAATTGAGATAGCAACTCTGAGGAGGACAACACAGAATCAACAGTGAAACCAGGACAAATAATATTTCTCCCGCACATCATCTATCTGACAGAAGGCGGCCAGAGGAAAAAGGATAAAAGGAAGAGAAAATAGGACAAATCTTTTCCTGCACGCCAATCTTTCATTCGCTCTGCGCTCATCCATCCTGAGTTCACCTCTTAATTTGGTCCTGCCACGGCCGGGGCAACAGAGACCTTCAGCCATCGAAAACAAATGATCGGACCAAGAAGGGGCAACAACTCAACGGCCGGCAGTGTAACGAAACACTCAGCCGCCTGGATTTACTTTGTAGGACAGGTTTGGGTCTCAAACATTTGAAAAGGAAACTATTAAACGAACAAAGACGAGACTGTTCTGGGTAGTTTTGTATTCCAACAAAAGAATAATCCAACGATTTAACTCCAAATCTTTGAGTGACATTTCTCATTCCCTCCATTCTCAGACAGAATATGTAGTTTACGGTGATAACGGTGGAATATTACCCAATCGAAACTCTTCATGAACAAGTCTGAGATTAATGACAGAGGTAGAAAAAAGGCAGCTTGGGATTTCTAGCCAAAGTCTGTCAATGTTTCTGGTGAAAATGACACCTACAGCTGGCTGATTACACAAACAGTAGCTAGCTAGTTCACTTGGCTATTGAAAACATCCACTGTGTCCATACTTGTAGTCTATCCTACTTGCACTCGCTAGTATTAAATCATAGTACACCGATTATAATAATAAAATGCAGCGTACCATGAACACCCAAGTCGTGTACACGTAACAGAAATGCTGTCTTGGCTACAAAACCTAAGCGGCGGACTTAGTGTCGGCACAGATGGTTTCATAACTTTTTACCTTGCTTGAAAGGTAGAGCACATAAAGAGTAAAAGTACCAAGCAATTTGCCTTTACAGTGTTGAGATAGGTTTAGTGTGTTGAAGTCATAGACGGTATAAACATAGGACAACAATCGATCTTATCTCGTATGAAGATGAAGTCAAAATACCCCCTTTGAGGGCCGCTAAACTTTTTAACACATTTGTCGCCGATTCTTGTGTCGGTTTCCGAAGCAGACACTCAGGGTAATGGCGATTGAGTGACTCTTGTGTTAGAATGTGTTACATTTGGGCTCTACTCTGCTAATCTGGTGCACACAGCGCAGCGCACACTTTCGTCATTTTATACCTTTATATAGCATCAAATAACTACTCAGACGCTAGCAGCTTCTCAGACAAAAAAAAGATCATAACTATCGCAACAAAAAAGGGTTAAGGAAAATGTACTTAAGTGTTTTTTGATTGTACAGTTTGACCCATCTGTTAACATGGAGTAGGCAGGGTTATGAACTGCAGACAGTCAGCAGAGGGATCTGTTATTGTTTTGGCTTCACTTGAGGCGAGGTGTTGCGCTGTTCGTTCTTTATACAGTCTAACAGCCATGCAAGTTTTTAAAACAACACCTTGTTGAAATTCTATTAAAGTAAAAAGAGGCTACATACACCGAGTACTCAATGGAAGCGATGCATTTAGATATAGATATAACATTTAGATATAATATTTACATTTATATTTTACATTTAGATATATTATTAAATATTTCTTCAACACTCAAACTTTGCAATTATTTATGTTTAAAACGAGCTAAATGTGAAGAATATTAACTAAATATTGAAAATATATATATATATATAACAACGTTTTTACAATCGGCACCCCATATGACAGTGACCGTCTTTGATTGGTGTCTCAGTGTGTCCGCCCAGCTTGCTTTAAAGAAGAACTTCTTCAAAGGGACTGAGGCTAAAGCTATAGCTCCCAGGCAGAAAGTCATCTATCTCCAGCTCTATAAAGTCAACAGCTGCCTATTTGTCCTACATTCAACAGTGTAATACACAACATCATACAGAATCCTGTTTGGCTGTTTAACTTGAAAACCCGGGACGAGCAAGACAGAGATGAATGACTCACATTTGTAAACAACATTTGTGTTCATGTTCGATGGTGAATGTTAAAGCCATTAAAATTTATGATAAAAACTGAAAAAGAATGATTTAATTGCGGTAAACCCCACAGACACAGACTGACCAAAAGACGCCTGGAAGAGAACAGACATGCCCTGGTAAGAGCCTCGGATCATTTACAGTAAGTTCTGTGTATTGTGGTGAAGTGCAGGACGGCCACATGGTGACACTTGTGACTCTATCGATGTCAGCCTAATTTTACAGTGAAACCAGAAGCCACGTGTCATCCTCATGTGAGAGCTGAGTAACGGGCTTAGAATACACTGGGGAGATGATACCACACACAGACACAGGCTCTAAATAAAGGGAAACGAAAACACAGACACTTGTTAAGGTGTTAGGAGAGAAACCGAACCACATTTATGTAGATTTTCCAGTAAAAAATAGTGCCCAACACCGAAACACACGCGTACTGATTGATATTTCTCCTGGGGATTACAGTGACATGGAGGGTGACATACAGCAGACGGACACGAGCCCAGGGTGAACTTTGTGACACTGAGGATCAACGGACAGATGCCAACTCAATGGACCATGTCAATGTGACCAGCATGAGGGCATATGAGTCCCCAGTGGACTTCTTCTTTAGGTGATATAATGTGTTTTGACATAAGGTGGCAGAAACATAGGCTACTACTAATGCTCCATACGGGGAATCTATAGTAAAACTACTCATTTGGCCAAAACAGTGACATTAGATGGTCTGTGTAATAAAGTGTGTTTCTTTTTACTTGTACATCAAGGGATGACCTAACCAAATGGACTCTGCAGACATTGGCTCTGACGTCACGATGAATGGTTGAAAATCTCAAATATTGATTTGATTTGTATTGTTGGATTGCTGTGCTCCATTTATTCTTCATTTTTCCGCCTTGGCGTTGATTGTCACCTGAAAAGACCATGCATAGTAAACATATAGAGAGTCCCTCTGCACCTTTAAGAAAAAGCTAAAGACCCAGCTCTTTCATGAATACCTACTAACTTAATGATGATGGTCTCCATATTATTGATGATGATGATGATGATGGTTGTGACGATGGTTTATGTTTGATAACGACGACTTATAAGATGGTTTCTATACTGATTAGAGCTCTCAAGAACTGCCCTCAATGTTGTGCTTTGCCTCTGGTCACTTCCTGTCAGCACCTGTGTGTCCAATCAGACTCAAAGCTGATCGTTTGCTCTTACTGACATTGTTTCCCTTTTTTCTAGATCCTTGCTTGTGTTGTACTTACTCTCTGATGTACGTCGCTTTGGATAAAAGCGTCTGCTAAGTGAAATGTAGAATTGTAGAATATAGAGGGACAGTAGACCACTCATTAGGTACAACAGCTTTTCATCAAATTCATAGCTAACATTTAGGTTCGCTAAATGCTTACATTAGCTGTTCCTATTCATTTGGTGAATTAGGTGGTTTAAGGCTAATGTTAGTTGTTGTGTGACAAGCTAATTATCACGTATGTTGTTTTACCTTTGTGAAAAACCTGCTAGCAATATCACTGTCAACATGTTAGCTCAACAATGTTAGAATTCAGCTCAAAGCAAAACTGTGTCTCATATCAGCATCAAAGGGGTTTTTTGGCTTGTAAACACAAAAGGTCAATTTTTCCATGGTCTTTTAAAATAAGATTAAGATTTACTTTATTGATCCCGCAAGGGGAAATTCTGTTTTATGGAACACACACATGACCTCTCTCCTTTCAGCGTCATCTGTAATTTAGAATACATCCAATTTCTATTTTGGTCCAAAACAAGCTAACAGCAAAGAACAAAAAGTTGTTCTTTGAAAGCTTAGTATTTTTGCAGCCATTAACAGCTGTTATTTAATGTAGCCAAGTTTAGCCTGAGTCACTATAATGACATTTACTTTACTGCTTTACCAGTGATAAATGAGTTTGGTCTTAAATTCAGTGCATTATTGTAAAAGGCCAGTGATGCGCAAACACAACTCTCTGCCCATCATGTGAGAGGATGATGGTCAGCCACAGACGCTCACCTCTCTGATGTTTAAATTACTGCAGCAAAGATAATTAGATTGTATTAAGGATTGTGTTTGTACTACAGCGGCAGCATAAAGAGATAGGCTTTTTCTGTCAGATGACTTTGGTTTCAGACAAATACAATTTAAGGTTACTGGAAACGTCTTTGAAATAAATCTAATGTTTACAGAGCGATTAATGGGCTAAATTGAGAGGAATCTGGGGACAATAACTGAGGGTCATGGAAGTCTGTGCACACTGAGTCTACTGTAAACTCTGCCGTAAAGATTTGTGTAGCAGGGCTGTGCCATATAGGTCAGCACCGAGTTACAGAACACTTTCTGTGATAAAAGGAACAGCTTTCAACTCTGGCTTTGACCTTTTTGAACTTGCAGGACTAACCGATTATCTGAGCACTGATTTTTTTTTTAAGGAAAAAAATCAACTTCAGCGAGCTGCAATGCAACTTAAAAAAACAACAAATAGGCAAAATTAAAGGAAGAAAACAACTTCTACAGTTTGATGAAACAGAAACAGCATTATAGAAAGTGTCTGAAATAACGGACAGCAGGAAACATGAATTAATTGAACATAAATTAACAAAACAGAGTTTTAAAAGCACAGCTTAGGGTCGCTGGTAGTCTGGAGGTTAGTGTGCTCGTCCAAACCCGTGCACAGAGGCTAAAGTCCTCTAAAGCGGGTGGTCCAGGTTCAAATCCAACCTGTGGCTTTTGTCACGTTTTCCCTCTCTCTCTCTCCCTGATTTCTGACTCTATCCACTGTCCTGTCTCTCCAATAAAGGCACAAAACATAAATCTTGGGAAAAAAAGCACAGCTGAAGGGAAAAACTAAACTTCAGACACACTCAGGGATTTGAACATGTATTATTACGAAAGCACTTTGAAAAAGCTTACTTTCAGATCGATGAAAATCAACAGGAAAGGTCATTTTCCCAAATAGTTTTCTTGTGTCCAATTTTAGTTGCATCAGAGTTTGACTATGAATGTGCGTTAGTAGCACTCCTGCTGGGTCTGATTATATTAAAACTTGAAATTTTGCATGATGTGATGCACTTTAAAAAAACTCAATGAATTATCTTGTTTGCATATGGAGGTGTTCTGTAATCAATTTGAAAAATGCCTCTGTTATTATGGTGGTGCATGAGAAAAAGGCTGTAATATCTAAATAATCAAATCATTGCATTTTTCATTTATTTCTTTTCTTTTGCAGCTCAAAGTGGCAGTAGCCTATGCTAAATGTTGTTTCATTGCATATTTTGTAGATTTATTTCAAATCTATTTCCGTTTGTCATGAACAAAATTTGATTTGAAAATCTTCCAATAATCCATATGCTCAAGAATAAAATAGACAGTTTTCCTGAATGGGAAAAGTCCACATGTAGGAGCATCTTGTGTTTTCTCCCCCCGAGCTTTTTCAGATTTATGTAAACAACGCGGTGTGCATTAATGAGCATTTAGATTAGGGGGTCATTGTTGAAACTTGAGCGATAAGAGGACAGGCTTTGCAGAAGGTTTCAAATAAAAAGACAACCGATCTTGATGGAATCCATTGTTTGTCTTACAAGTGTATCCTTTCAAAGTTTCCTTTTTGCCACGTTTGAATGAAGTTTATAATTTTTACATTATGACGTCCAAAACTCTTTTCATTACACAAGTAATTACAAAACAAGTAGCACAACATAAACCAAGTGCATGGTTGTGAAATGCTTAGCTAAACCATGCTGTGCTGATGCAGAGATGAAGTAACAGATATGAAATAAGACGCGTATTCATAACTCAAATGAGCAAACAAGAGATAAGCTCATGCACTGTTCAAATACACAACTGATGAATTTTCCACATCAGCACATCAGCTTTTTCAGCTTGTCGGTTTTTTCATTGTCAATTGTTTGCTGTGGATAGAGAGCTCTCTTAGCTCCCCTCTCTTTCTATTCAGTTGACATTCCTGATGGGGAAAATCCAGAATTCCTAATGAAGAGCAAAGCATTACATATGCAGGGAGAAATTTCAGATGGCTTGCAGCTACAGTCTCACAGTGTTGCCCGCTGCAGGAATCTGCACCAACAAATCCGGAGCCAAAAGAGCGCGAAACAGAAATGACACAAGCTGCAAAACTTGAAATGTATGTAACTTCCTCAATATTATCCTTGACTGGCCTGCTTTGTTTCAAATGTGTGTCCAAACCATGTACACAGATGAATGACCCAGCAAAGGAATTCCTGCTGCAGCTCAATGAAATGGCTTATGCAGGGCAAATTTAATATGTGGTTTTGTCGAGACAATACCGGGGTTTGAGCAGATCTCCTATGCCCTGAGGCCGGGTGATAAAGAAGAGCAACACAGAGGAGAAGGGGGCCTTTGTGTGTGTCCAAAAGTTTGAAGGTCCCTTGCAGCAAAACCTGACGCAGGCAGACATGTCTCTATGAAGGGTAATTATTACGTAAATATGATAAATACCCAACTTACTCAAGCTACACGAGGAGAGCACATTAACGATCAACTTTGCATAACTGATGCTGCAACTTAGTTCCACTCCAAATTTGAAAATTGTTGGAAAATTGCCTGCTGCAATGCATGAGAGGTGGATAGATGTCGTAAGTCAATAAGTTCGTTGTCAACCAGAGAGAGATGTGCAAGACAAGTACGCAGGATACGGTTGGTACTAATTTCAGACTACATATTTGCTCACGCATGTCGTCATTACATTTCAGGCCTGTGAAATCTGAATTAAAGGGATTATTTGCACGTTATTAACCTCATCTGTATGTATTTGAGAAATGTATTTAATCTGAGCAGCACAAATAGTTGTGGTAGATGTTTAGTCTGCATTCACACTGCAAGCCTTAATGCTCGATTCAGATTTTTTGATCAGATCAGATTTATTTGTTTGGATGTTTAAATGTGACTTGTATCAGACTCCTGTGGGAATCCAAATATGAAAGTGGCCGAAATCTGATTTGAAAAGATCAGAATCCACGTGACTCGTGCTGTTCACACTGAAAATCATATCTGAGTCATGAGGAGAAAAAATAAATCAGATTCAGGTCACCTTTGGCTGCAGTGGGAACACTGCCTTAGTGTCCCTTTGCTGCAGCTTGTTGCTACTGCAATATTACAGACTGTAAACAAGAAGTGACGTCACTAATCAGTTTGTGGACTACCTTTAGTTCTGCAGGAAAGAAAAAGAAAAAAATGAGATAATCATTACGACCGTTAATTAATAGAAGTGTACAAACAGCGGTACATCATACAAAGTCTACATGTAAACATAAATCATTTGGACATTTTTCACAGAGGTTATGCATCAACCGAAAAGTTGGATCATTTTCCCGATCATTTTTCCAGATGTTTTTGTGCCACCAGTTGAGTGCCCCCCTGCTGGCCATTATTAAGAATGCAATTTAAGGCAATTTGCTTCAATTCCAAATCAAGAGTCTTTATCCACAACTTCCATTACAAGCTTGAATACTGCATATGCTAGAAAGAAAAAAAGCAGCAGAGTGAGGCAGAGGCTGGTGTGCTTGCAATGCATCCTGGTTAATGTAAGCACTGAACTCATTATTCTCTTTAAATAATACTTTATTGCAGAATGAATTGCTTGAATTGGCAATCAAAACTGAAAGACATCCACGTCGAATCTGGCAAACAAATCACTTTTGCAATCGGTTTTGTGATAATGACATGGCATTAAAAGATATTCCACAGTTTGCAGATGAGTCAAATTACTGTGTTTGAGAAGCACAAAGCCTTTCCTTTTCATGATATTAAAATCTGTTGTTTTGAAAAATGTGTAAAGGTCACTTTATGGGAGAAGAATATAGTGAGACAAACACAAAATGCTGTTAGGTTTGAGTAGGAATAGTCACAGGCATTTACAGTAGGTGCCCTATAGGCCTCCAGTTTTAATCACAAAGTCTCCGCTTTCTCAGCTGATTTTATGCCACATTATTTCAGAAGACATAAAAAGTACTTGCATCATGAATATGCTGCTATTACGAATAGCATAAATATCATGGTGTTTAGGTCCCAACCATCTGTTGTCTCTTAAGACAACCTCTAAGTCAAGTTTGTTACCCAGAATGCATCACCAAGCCCCTCAAAGTGAACACTGCTCAGTCGATCTGATTGCATTTTAGCACATTACGCTCTTTTGTAAACATTTGATAACATTCAAAGAAGGTGTAAGGTTGCTCCAAACCACATTAGCTCCACTAACAGGAGTCATCTGACAGGAATACCTCTAATTTCTAGTGTAGATTGTTTTCATGAAGAATCCTAACATGATAATTGAATTTGCTGTTCTGAGCTGCTTTTTCTCAAGTCCAGTCACATGGCCCCATTAGCCGTTTAGCGTCCCACTTTGCTTCTTCAGTTCTGACATTAGGCCAAGAAGAAACCAGCCAAATAACTATTAACCGCAGCGCTTTGATGATTTGGTCATATGTTTGAATGATGTTGTTTGTTTTATTCTGCACAAGTTCCTTCAGATAAGAAACGGGTTATTTACAGCCAGGCTTATGAACCAGATGTTTTTGTTGCTGCTTTGCTTTTTCAGGTCAAGTTGATCAATTTAAAACAAAGCACAAATGTGGATTAAAAAAAAAGGTATGTTAGTGAGGAACGGAAACAGCTAACAAAAAGGCATACAACAGCAGCTTTGCATTACTAACAAAAAAAGGTGTAGTTGATAAATGACTCAGTTGGTAGAGTCGGTTGTCTCTCAACCAGCAGGGTGAGGGTTCGATCCCCAGCCTGCAGCCACTTGTCAATGTGTCCTCGACCAAGCCACTTAAACCCAAGTTGCTCCAGCTGTTTCTTCAATGGTTTTGTAAATGTGTATGAATGGGATTAGTTACCTCTGATGGTCACTTTAGCAGCTTCTACTATCAGTGTGTGAATGTGAAGGTGTGACCTGCGGTGTGAAAAATGCTTTGAGTAGTCAGAAGACTAGAGAAGTGTATGCAAGCTTTAAGTCCATTTACCAACAGCTAGGTTTCAGAATGTCATTGTAATAATAACCTCTTCAGGATATCTTTTATAATGTGCAACATTACACCAAAAACCAAAAGGCCCCTTTAACACAAAAAGAGTCCGGTGGTTAATTGTTGGGGTAAAAAAAAAAAGTAGGTGATTGTCCATTGGATGTAAAGGCAGTGAATTTCCATCATATTAAAAATAGTCTTTGTGACACAAACCTGTGCAGACTTTTTTTTTTTTATCTAGGCCTACTTTTTTATCACCTCCTCCTTTTTTTTTTTTTTTAAATGAAAGTCACACCAAAATAAAACATTATAAAGTTATGCTCCCTGATACAAATGAGTTGAAAGACTTGAGAAAGGGAAAACTGAAACCTCTGGGGTGGAAACAAAAAGGAAGCCAAAACTGCAGTTCCTTGAGCGACCACTTGAGGTTAGCAACCACATTAAGTGAGTCAATCCACATCAAGATCCATATTAAAATGTCTAACTTTACATGCTGGCTTATTTCTTTGTTCTTTATTCATTTCAAGTGCTTAGTAGGATTTTATATAATTATCCCCATTTCAAATATAAGAAGGCATAGAGTTATGAATATTAAGGGGTGTGGATGATTTAAGTGAGCTTCTAGCTGTCAGCTAGGTGTTGTTTCAGCTAATTTAGACACTGAGCTTTACCTTTTGTCCGTGTTTTTGCTGTTTTCAACCCAAAGAGATGTGCGTAAACAAAGCTGATAGTTTTCTTCACCCAGTTTTTAAAGTTCTCTTGTGGTCTAATAAACTCTGGTTATCCACCACAACAACATATTTATTTTCTGTGGGGAACATGATGGATAAATTAATTAGCCTCTGGCACAACTTGGTGTTTGCCAGTCCCTCGCCGCTCTTCTGTGACACCCTGTGATCAAACATGGGTTACGTGGGTGACGCCACTGGGGCATTTTCCATTACATATAATCAGGGATGGTTTTACTTGTTAGAGTGTTAATGGAGAAAACATGTCAAACATGATGGTTCAAAGACGACCAACTTTACTGTTTGTCTAGAAGTCACAGACTCAGCTCCTTCTACTAAATCATTCACTGTTACATTTTCACATTGTGTCACCTTTTGCACGTTAGATCAATCAATTAGTTTGAATTTGAAGATGCTCACCAACACGTCAATGTACCGACCAATCAGGTATAAAACGGGACTATGGATCAAAATGCTAATGGCCAACAGGCTCTTCTGTTTCACAACGTCTAACAGTCAGATCAGCACGCCTGAGGCTGACAAACAGCAGTATCACTAATTCATATTATAGCTTGATGATATTTGCAACCAAGAAAGGGTGCATAATCAGTGAGAAAAAGCTTCATCCATGTTGAAGGTCAAAAACACAGCATGTCTTCTTTCCTACACATCAGGGGAGTTGGACATGTTATACAACGGCGCACTACAGATACACACACACAACATGCCTTGAACATGCCAGATGAAATCGAACTATGAGATGTTTAACCAGCTAAAAACTGAAGTCCGATCTAAATGAACTACCGTCTGCAGAACTGCACGCCTCTGGATGTGTGTGCAGTGTGCCAATGTTGAGTTGACCAAGTGACCAGCAGAACGATATTCAATGTGATTCTGCCAAAATTTGACCCCCTTATTGCTTGCTGAGTATCCTTAACAAACTCCTCGTGTATCATGGACTATAAAAGAGTGGTTGGTTTGTGAACTGTTGTTATGAAGCGTTGTGTTTGGTATTTTACCCATTACAGTCTTGTTTCTTTTGGAACCAGAAGTGACCATATTTGGAGAGCAGGTTGGATTTGTATTGTTGTGTGTCTTGTCTTGGTTGGCAGGTCTTCATGGTGCTGACTTCTCTCCGTCTCAGAGAGCCATGCTTGACTTATTGTTGATTCAATCAACATGCGTATAGTAAAGAAGGCGTGATTCTAGCAACTGAGACTAGCTGTATAGGAAAACATTTTCAGAGGTATGAAACTAAAAGGTAAATGGACTTGAGCTTGTAGTCTTCTGACTACTCAAAGCGCTTTTACACTGCAGGTCACACCTACACATTCTCACACTGATGGCAGAGGTTGCCATGTAGTGAGACCATCAGAAGTAACTAATCCCATTCATACGCATTGATACGCATTCATACACTGCTGACGAAGCAGCTGGAGTAATTCAGGGTTAAGTGTCTTGCCCAAGGACACATTGGACATGTTGCTGCAGGAGCTATGGAACCCTCCCTTCTGGTTTGGAGTTGACGACTACCAACTGAGCCACAGCTGCCACAGGGAAAACAGTTCCTTTCTGAACTGGTTTCATACAATCTGACATCTTCTGACGTTCTTTAGAGTCGCCCCCTGCTGGCCAAATGCAGGTTTAAGTTACTTCTGATTAAGTCACTATGAACACATTTAAGTGCATAACCTGTTTGTAGTTGAGAGGATTCTCTGTGTCACAAATGTTCTGGTTTTCCGAGAAAGATTGTCCATTAGTGTTTCAAGGCGTATCGGCTATTTGCATGGAAACAGTCTGTTGGGAGAGTGAAAGAGCAATACCTGATCTCATCACTGATCAGCATGTCATACGGTGACAATAAAAGCTTTTATAAATCTATTTATCTCCATGCAGGTGTGGCGAACAATCCAACTTCAAGCCTCAAATCTCAGTGGACTGTAAACCATGTTAGTCTATCTTATCGCTAACCGCTGGCTACATGAGAAGCCCCAAAGAGTTGGCTGCAGCAACCGGAGGTTAAAATGTTGTCAGATGTTAGCCAATGTGTCCTGAAGTTTCTTCTACATTTACTTCTTTGAATCTAGAGAAGAAGTCAACTTCTTCTAAACCATTTTTGGATAAGATTTGAGGATTTAATCTCCAACTAAACCGGCGATTTAAAGACAGAAAATGGATAATAGGCAGGCGTGACATGAAGCAGGCAGAAGAGGCTTCACACAGATGCACATTTCATATTTAGTCTAACACATTCAGAGGTATAAAAAGGCCTCAGATTACCATTTCAATTTGCCAAGGCACAACAGAGAGGCTGATGGTACATTTTGACACTGATTCACATGCAAAGAGCGGATGGATTTTATTTTAACATTGTGAAACACTCCGGGCATTGTGGTCACTGTGAAACATATTCACAACAACCCGCCCCCGTCACTTTTCATTCCAGCTCTGAGTCACCCTGACTTTAGACATCCAAGCAACAAGAACCCCCCCCCCTCCTCCTCCTCCTCCTCCTCCTCCTCCACATTTCCTCTGACAACAGTCTCTGCTTATGATCTGACTGCTGGACAATCACACAGTCCTCAGAGCCTGATATGCGACGTGTTGGTGAAATCCCCCCATTGTGCGGCGGCATGTTGGACCGAGCCGGGTGTCCTCACAGTCTATTCAAAGGCTCTTCCTGCGGCGCTGTGGCAGAGTCCCACTGCCTCTGGAGCCACTCATTATTACATGCGAGAGGGGACTTGTGATCTTTTTAATTATTCTGCACTTCATTTCTATCCCACCATTCAAAACGCAACATGAGAATTGATTGCCTCAAAGATCCATCTTTATAATCTCCCCCCAGGCCCATAAATTATCCAACATTTTGGGGGCACGGTTGGACGAGGCGTGCAGGCACAAGCAGATCCCTTTCAGAGCGGAGCCACATCCCCGCAAGACCCTGAATGGGGCTGCTCTTTTGCGCGCCGAAAAATGGGAGGGAAAAAAAAAGTACACTTGTTATCTTGTGAACCCTCAAACATGTAAGATAGGAATCTCTTGAATGTCAGCGACAGAAATGGAATTAACAAGAGATCTTTTTATTGTCACAGAAGGTCATTAGGCTGCCAATCGGGGTAATTATGGAAATGATCTCCCCGGCTCTTTGGAATGTTTTCCTGCTTCCATAAGGACTTGAAAGTGTTCAATCAGCCTCTCTCGTGGGAAAGTTCAGCCATAACTGCAAGTGTACCAGCAAAATCAAATTAAGCAAAGAGATTTCATTAGTATTTATAGCCCCGAGGCATTTGTAAAAGTATGGAGCAGCGGAGTAATGTGGGACTGTGGAGGGGTGAATTATTGCTTAATGACAAAGGCCATACCTAGAAGACATACACATGGATAATGAATAGGAGGCATTGATTGCATCTTTAAAGAGGATTCTGGAGGGATTGTAAAATATTGATGCTTGTGTGGCTGACTCTGGACTCCCAGTGTGGGTGTGAGGGTGCTAACTTTGTTTGGGTGCTGACACGGTTTTATGTATTCACTTTATTAACTGGACATGGACCAGAAGGAAGCTCAAAGTAAACACAGCATACAAGCAAAATAGCCCCGATTATACCCGCTGGGTTTTTTTTACTGTATGTCAGAGCTATCGTTTTCTATATCTGTCACTTATTATAACCAAAGTAGGATGTGATTCATCTGCAGGAATCGACAGTAACATACCGTATTTACTCGAGTATTTTATCTCAATGCAAATTTTAAGAACATGTTTGAAGTACGATGCATTTTCATAGGTGATTCTCCAATATATATCCATAAATAGAGCTAAAATGTTAAGTAGGCTAATCAAATGGTCACACACATTTATTTCATAATACCAAGGTAACGTTTTGTTGCTTTTCCAGGTCTTAAATGACAGTCATTATTGAAATGTTTGATTCTTGGACTTTGTAGTAAAAAAAAAAAAAAGAAAAGCAATCTGAAGGTTACACTTGATCACTTTGATGAACATTTCTCACAGTTATCTTAATCTTTCCAAACTGAACCATTCATTGATGACTTACGTTACTAACAAGCAGATCAATATACATTTAAGCCATTCTTTTTTTCTTGTCTTTTTTTTTGCCTTTATTGGATAGGACAGCTGAAGAGAGAGACAGGAAATGTCGGTAAGAAAGAGTATAGGGGATGACATGCAGCAAAGGGCCAGGGTTGGATTCTAACCCACAGCGGCTGCCACAAGGACTATAACATCTGTACATAGGACACATGACATAACCATTAGGCCATCGACGCTCCCCATGTAAGCCTTTCTTTATATTTCTTTTGATGCAGCAGTAAAATGATGCATGCACCCACCGTTTTACAGTAACACACATCGAGTCATTTTAGTTTTGCTTCTTTAAGTTTCCTGCAGAACCTTCGAAATGCACGACCCTCACCTGAGGAGAAGTGTTTCTTGTTTTGTATTCCAATGGTGGTTAAAGTGAAGGCTTTGGATATCTCCTCTGTTATAAATGAACAGGTGTAGGACAAAGAATGCTCATTTATCTATACATTTAGGTGACAGTGTTTTTGTTCTGCTTAGGTGTAGAGACCTACTGGAATGAGAGTGTATATTTATTAGACTTTGTAGTTGTAATGAGAGCATTTTGTGCCCAGTGTGTGATCAACATTATCCCTTTTTATTCCACTAACAGTAATGTAAAAATATAAACACAACAACAGGAATAAAAAAAATCACTCATCTATGTTGAGAAGGTCTGCTTTATTGAGAAGACTTTGGGTCCACTTTTACTCTGGGATTAGAAGAATTAGGTCTATTGCTAAACTTTCCACACACAAAAAAATCTATTAAAATGTGTTACATCGTCAACATTTAAATTTAGAAGAGGCCAAATCCACACATCTATGTATATTTCCTTTGTGTAATAAAGCACAGGCATTGTCTGCTGTGAGACTCGGGCCAAAATGAAGTCAGATATCCATGTGCAGTAAATTGTAACACCTGATTTGAATCATTGGGTCTCTTCAGTTCACTTAACCTCACAGTAATTGACAATTTAAAGGTGCAGCGCTTAATTTCAAGAGACAGCACAGCGACTTTGATCAGGATGTGGGATATGCATTTGAACGCTGGAATAACAAACAAGGATGCTCTTTATAAAGCGTGAATGAAGCTGGGTGTTAAATGAGGAATATTGTGGCTTTAAGATGCATCAAATAATTTGCCTTAAGGAAACATAAACATACACTTCAAGTCAGTCCATTTCTAATGCTTCTTCTTCTCCTCCTCCTCCTCCTCCTCCTCCTCCCTCTTCTTCTCCTGCTATTCCTGTAATTGGGTTCGAGAGGAGGTAAAGTGTCTTTGTGCAGAACTTGACAGATTATGTGAAGGAATATTATTATGGGCTGGGCAGGCGGGATGTAGGAGGTAATTTGGTGTGATGTTACATATATGTATGCATCAATAGGCAGGAGGATATTGAGTTCAGGGGTCACACTGAATGAGAGTTCTCCTTTAAATGTGGAAAAAATGCTTCACATGCAAATATTAAGTACGGTCATAGCTGGGTTTTTAAGCTGGACACTTCTTTTTCTGTTGAGTTTTTATGTGTGCACAAATTATATTTTACATTATCTTGAGCATTGGTTCAATAATTGTTTCATTCAACCATCAAACCATCCGAGAATCAATTCTTTGACAACAACTTCTGTTATTTTTTTCCAAGAAATATCTTCCTAGGGATTAAATATGTTGCAATAAATGTGTTTTTTAAAATATATATTTCCTCTGTTAGATGCATGTGCATTTGTGACAGGACTTTGCAGAAGCTTTCAACTTCATTTGTTTGATTTTTCAACAGATTTAAAAAAAAAAAAAAAAAAACCTCTTTAAGTGACTTTTCTTAAATTGTTGTTGCACTTCATTTATTAAGCACCAAATACCACAACCGTTTAACACCCTATGGGCTGTATTAGCACATTGTTTACTGTGGTTTTACACAGACAATGATGTGGTGCAAAGCCAGGCTGCATGTGTTTTGACACCGTGTTAAATACCCGCTACAGGCCCCAATTTGCACCGTTTACAGCCTGGATCTCTGCAGCCAGCACACCGCGCTGATATACATGATGTGCAACTTTTCAGGCTCAATCTGAATGACAAAAAGCTTACAAACTGGGTGACATTGCACGTACTTAACAAGTACACATTGACATGGTAATCCGGCTGCATTTAGCAGGAGGTGTCACTTTCCCACCAGAGGCCGGCCGGCCGACCGAGAGAGAGAGAGAGAGAGAGAGAGAGGAGGCTCCCCCCGGGGGCTTCTGATGACGGACAGCCGGGAGGAGAGCGCGGAGGACGGCTGAAGAGAGTGAGAAGAGCCGCTAGATTATTCTCTCAGAAAGTTTACAGAATAAAACCGAAACAATTGCATATTGAGTTATTATAATATGACAAGTTATATGGCTACTTCCTAAATTTACTGCAAGTGATTCAAACATTTTGTTTATTTACGTGTTTAAATGTTTTACCTTTAATGTCATTTGAAACGAATTAATATTCAATGGCTCAATTTAAAGAGTAAAATTAATCAAAAGGGACAACGAATGGGAGCTTTTGAGACCCGAACGCCCACGTGTGATTTGCTCACTGGCCTGCATTCATTGGCCTCCATACACATCTGAATCATTCATGACACATTTTGACAAGATTTTGAGCTGAAATGTTAACAAGGATAATATCAAGGCTAATGACATAACAACATATAGGCTTACAATGATGATAGTCCTATCACTTCATTGGCATTGCAACAGACGCCTTTAAAGCTTGCAAACATTGACAGGCTGCAGGATAATTTACTTACTGGCTGCTTAAACACTGATTTAATCGTCGAAAGTCCGTTACACCACTATCCAGCAAGAAATGTAAAACAAATGTATGTTTTAATTGAATTGTATTGTAGCCTAATAACACTGCGGCTTCTGCAGAACTGCAACACCTGAGGACAAAATAGGCAACATGAAGAAGAGGCGTTAATTGGAAGCCCATCATGATATCAGATAGCCATTCAAGAAATATGGACGAAACGAAAAGCGAGATGAAGTTGCACACACGGGGAGTCCTTCTGCGTCACCTGCTGTAACTGTGTATAGGCCTGGATGTGCCGTCCAATGTCACACACACACACACACACACACACACACACACACACACACACACACACACACACACACACACACACACACACACACACGCGCACACACACACACGCGCACACACATTAACACACGCACACATCCTTCTGCTGTGTGGAGTAAAGATCTGCTCGGTACTGATCCTGCAGGATGGTGGAGGTTAGTAATGGCCTCAATCCCAATGTTTGACACAAACTCGCAGGGTAACAGGGTGGATTCTGGGAGAAGAGCTGAAAATGGTGAATTGTAAAATACAGCAAGAGAAAAAAAAATCAAATGAAATTAAAATATTTCAATTATGTATTTTTTGTGGTGACACAAAAACGTGCTTTGTCGAGCTTAGCTTTTGCAGTCGTGGTTGTTGTTTTTTTTCCCCCTCGTTTTATTAAATGAGACAAACTGATAATTGGCTACATGGTGTAAAAATAATGAACATAAAGGTCGTTGTTACAGACGCGCTGACAGTGCCATGGATTTATCACAACGCTTTTGCTGGCTGCTCGACCAAACTGCTCTCCAGAGTGTTTAAATGTTGTTTCAAAAACAGATGATTTGGAGTCAACATAGCTGGTTAGTTTGGATTCTTCTAGGCCTACATGTTTGTAAAGCAGCGTGATTGATTTTCATGAACAACCCAGCAGAAAAAATATCTGACAGACATTTGGTCATTGACAGTATTTAACTTTTCTGTCTTATTTTTCTTATTTATTTGTATAAGTGAAGCTTTAATACACACTGGAGAAAAACGAAATCTGCATATTCAACCTTTCAATGCCAAACCTTCTCAAGGCAGTGATATTAACTTATAGGCTACCCATGAATAAAAAACGGCTTAAGTGTTATATGTAATCCTTAAAAGGCTTGAACATGCACCCTGTGTCAAGTTCTGTTTGAAAGTAGGCTGATGTTATTTTTTTTGTAACACGTAAAGCAAAGAAATAAATAACAAAAAAAAAAAAAAACCTCAGTTGATTCAGATTCTCTCAAATCTTTGTAGCATCTTCTTTAAGATATTTAGGATTATGTGCTTTAAAAAAGATATGGAACAGTTTTCTTATGAGTTAATAAAATATTTTATAAATATTTAAGCATATGGGTGTGAAAAAAAATATCTCTGCAGGACCTTAAAATGCTCTTAATCTTTGTAAGTTTGTCCCTTATTGCTCCCAACCCTCCAATATTTGGTCAAATAATCTTCAGAAGTCTTTAAAAAAGTCTTTGTTAAATTCCGAGAATAATGAGGAAACATCCCTTCAGATAAGTCACACACAGAGGAACAATATTGACACGTTATTTGTTTTTCTCAGCTATAAAATACATTTAAAAAAATCTCTGTGTCACCTTCGTTCACTCAGACTGATCCTCCTCCACCCTGCTGAAGTGTCTCTGAGCAAACCACATGCCTTCCTCTGCAGGTACACCCTGACCTTTGGCACCTGCTGAGACAGAGGAGACCTACAGAAGAAGTCACCGGAGCGTCACATTATTATGATCACAGTTATTTGTTGTGTGACCTTGCTGATGATCACTTGTGCTGACTGTTTCCTCTCCATCACCTGCGCTGCTGCTGCTGCTGCTGCTGCTCGTGCTTCTGCTGTCTCTTCTTGTGTCTGCCCCCCCTCCCCCCTTCCCACCTTCCCACCTTAATGGTTTCATGCAGGAGCGAGTTGGCTTATTATACTAAAAGGTTTTGTCGCGCTAAGCCGTGCATGTGTGCTTAAAACGTACATTTCATTAACAAACTGCGGAGGAATAAAAGCGGATTTATGAGGCTTCAAAAGATCACAGGAAGGACGCGTTTCAAATCCCCCTCTCGGTGCTGTTTCAGGCGGGTTATATCAGCAGTTACACCGCCTTTCACACAACACTGCGACTCTGGGATTTTTTAAAAAGGAAAGGAGGGTGGCTGCACCTGTCTCCATACTGCACACAGGGGGAGAGAGACTAGAGAGAGAGAGAGAGAGAGAGAGAGAGAGAGAGGGTAGTAAAGACAGTGACTCTTTGACCTTGTGGTTCCTTAAAAATGCCAAAAATGGCCAAAACCAAACCAACCAGAGGGCCTCACAAAGCTCTTTTTTATTAAACTGTAATAAAACCATACCATGGTCCAGTTTGAAATGCACAAAAAAATAAAAAATGAAGATTTGGCTCCATAACAAACCTTTTTCTATAGAGGGAAGAACCATTTATTATTTATAAGGTCAGTGATATCAAAAAGAGCTGTGTTGCTTTGAAGAAAAAGAATGTGAAAAATATTAAGACATCCTCCTTGACATGATAAGATTCCGATTGGAATCAAAACATAAATCATGTGAACACATTAGTTCATTTCTCTGATATAAGGATTGGGGGGGAAAAAAAGAGAAACTCTATAAAAGTGAAGTTCAAATCTGATTTCTTCGCTCTCCACGATCAACAGGATATAAGTTGCTGTAGCTTCTGGTTTCATCTGCTAATTGGCGAGCCTGCAGATCACACAGGTCACCGAGAGATTAACACGAAGAGGCAAGGGAGGCAGGTCCGATCAGAAGCCATGTTCCCCTCCTTTGACCCGCACTGCGCATTATGAACTGTAGCGTCTGATTAATCCCGCTTTCATCCCGGGGAGCAGAGGTGTCAAGAGGAGGCGCACGGAGCCAGCACCTCTGACACAGCGCGCTGTAAAGAGCCATTTAAAAGGATCAAATTAAACCCCGAAATGACAAGATACAATACATACAAAAAATAAAAATGATTTGATTTAAATGCAAAACAGACTGCTGATGCATCAATGAAAATGCACTCAGTTTTGAGATACTGTCCGTTACACTCTTGTTATCAAATGGTAAGCCTACTTGTTTTTAATTAAGGCTAAAGGTGCGGGTGGAAATGATCCAAATATGCAGCAATAATTATTAAAGTAAATTAAACTTCATGAGTTGATATTACTGTATGAGGTACAGACTGAGAGATGATCGTGAATTCCTCTTATTTCCTTTAGTAACTCATTCGTATGTTTTAATTTATTTAAATAAAGATTCGCTACAAATAATTGACTGCTGTTGATTTTGGATAATTATATTAACCTGCCAAAAGACTTCCGATAAAAAATCGATTAAACGTTAGAGCACAACTAAATAAATGTAATTTAAACTAATTTGTTGTTTATTACTTGCACATTTTCGCAAAGTGAAAATGCAGTTTTCTCTCCTTGTTTTCTTCCCAAATGTTCTCACACACTACGCAGGAAACCTTTTCTGAATCCGAGCCCAGCCTTCCCCGCTCACCTTCATGCTTGTGAATAAATGCTCTCTTTGCATTCCCCCGCTGCCCACATTTCCTACTTTTTTTTCAAATGTAAAAACATGCAATGATCGGGGTCGTTAGCACCTCTTCAAACTCTTAAGGAATTTCTTTATTCTTTCTCCATTCATTGTCACCGGAGCTGCTGCTGCCGCTGCCGCTGCTGCTTCTTTAATATTCTTCCCACCTTCAGCTAATCCTGCGGGAATAAATACACTTGAATTCATGGTTTGCATTCGCAGCTTTTGGATTCACGCTAATGGCTTTTAAAACTGGAAATATCAAATGTGCAAAAATCTTTTAACGCACAGGAAAAAAAACATTATTTACGCATACTCTTGAATATGTTTTGAATTAAGAAAATCCATTAATGCACGATTAAAAAAAAACACACACATTTAAAGACAAGAAAGACAAATCAGTGAACTTATCTGTCGTCGTTTTCATTCTTCAGCTCTCCACAGAGTTTAGTTAAAGGTTTGGGTTGATTTTACGCAGCAACGTTAATGCGCATCAGATCTTTCAATCACAGGCCAATTTTCTCTACCCCCCCTCACCCCCCCTCCTCTTCCTCCTCCCTCTGCCATCGTTAAATGGTCTATGACGGACGAACACAGAAATCAGCGGAAAGCAGCATTGCTGATGTCCCATTGTTGACAAATCCATGAAACAACTCCAGTTTGCATGGTTTAACAGAGAGGAGAGGAAAGAGGGGAGACGAGGGAGGGAGGATAGGAGAGGGGGCGTGTGTCGTCACCGCACCACGTGGTCTGCACTGATAGTATATCTTATACTGGGAAAAGTAATCTATCAGACAGTCCTTTTAAAAGCTCCGGCCTTTAAAAGCAGCATGTGTCACCTCGACTTGGCTCTCCAAATATCACTCCGGTAGGAAATACGCGCACAGAGAAGAGACACCGGAGCGCGAAAACACATCTCCAAACAACTCCGAGGCTGCTTTTCCACCCGGGCCTGCTCACTAACAGAGTGGAGAAATATTTCCAGAAGTTGAACTTTCCTTTTCACTGCCTGGCTTTGCTGTCGGTTTCACCGCTTTTAGATTTTTGGAGACATTTGATCTCTTGACAGGAGCGAGCAAAAAGTCCAAGCGCACTCGGCTTGTGTGTGTGTGTGTGTGTGTGTGTGTGTGTGTGCGCGCACTGAGCCATCACACCCGGCTGATTTTGGCTCCAGTAGACTTTCATTTTTTTTTTCTAAAGAGAGTGAGGAAGCCGTGAGATGACCCTGTCTGGAGGCAGCGAAAGAGCCAGCGACATGTCCGGCCAAACTGTGCTCACGGCGGAGGACGTGGACATCGACGTGGTGGGCGAAGGAGACGAGGAGCTCATGGAGAGGGGGGACAGCGACTGCGACAGCCCGGTAGGCATCCTGCACGACCTGCGAGGGGAGCCGGGCGACGAGGATGATGTGGATGATGAGATCGAGGTGGAGGAGAAGGAGGAGATGGGTTCCGGCGGAGGGAGTCCGTGCTGCGAGAGCTCCGGGGAGGGGGAGACTGGCACCGGGAAGGGAGAGGGTCACGAGCAGAGCGGAGCGCCGGGAAGTGGGCTCCAGAAGACTAAAAGCAGCCTGGTGAAGCCACCTTACTCCTACATCGCCCTTATCACCATGTCCATTCTGCAGAGCCCACAGAAGAAGCTCACCCTCAGCGGGATCTGCGAGTTCATCAGCAACCGCTTCCCTTACTACCGGGAAAAGTTCCCGGCGTGGCAAAACTCCATCCGCCACAACTTGTCCCTCAACGACTGCTTCGTGAAAATCCCCCGGGAGCCCGGCAACCCCGGCAAGGGCAACTACTGGACCCTTGACCCAGCTTCAGAGGACATGTTCGACAACGGCAGCTTCCTCAGGAGGAGAAAACGGTTCAAGAGGGTTCAGCCTGACATGCTGAGGGACCAGACGGCGCTCATGATGCAGAGTTTCGGCGCGTACAGCCTCGGGGGCCCCTACGGGAGGCACTACGGGATTCACCCGGCGTACACTCATCCGGCGGCTTTGCAGTACCCGTACATCCCCCCCGTGGGCCACATGCTGCCCCCGGGCGTCCCTCTTCTCCCCTCGGCGGAGCTGAACAGAAAGGCGTTCAACTCCCAGCTCAGCCCGAGTCTCCAGCTGCAGCTCAACAGCCTGAGCACGGCGTCCATGATCAAATCCGAGCCCTCGAACAGACCCTCGTTCAGTATAGAGAACATCATCGGGGTCTCCAGCGCGTCTTCCTCGCCGGGCGCGGCGTTCCTGCGGCCTCCGGTGACGGTTCAGTCTGCCCTGCTGAGCGCGCAGTCCCTCTCCCTGTCCCGGACCTCCGCCGCTATCGCGCCCATCCTCAGCGTGCCGTCAAGTCTTCTCTCTGGACATGTTTTACCCTCAGCGACGGCGGCCGCGGTGTCCAAATGGCCTTCACAATGACTTTAAAGGCGAGCAAATGAACTCTTATTTTTCTATAAAGACATTATCAAAACGGGAAGTGTAAAGAGCACAAATCAATAAGAAACACTGGACTCTGTAGCCATGTAAAGACTGCTGAAACACAGAGCAAAAAAAGAAAAAGGAGATATTTCTGTACAGGTAATATTTGTAAATATTTGTAAAAAAAAAAAAAAAAAAAAAGATTTTACCTGTGTGACTTTTACCTGTCTTTTTTTTCTTTTGTTCCTGTTTGTGATTTTCTTTTTTTTATTGGAAGCTGAACTGGACTCAGTTTTTTGCTTCCTTTTCATATAAGACACAGAAAGCTCTGAAAAAATAGTCTGTTTATAATTAAAAAAAAGAAGTAAAATATATGTAATTCTATGTAGCTATATTGTGTTGTACCCTGAATTTATTTGTAAATAAATCTGAGAAATAACTAAAATCAGTTTTCATGACTAACTTTTTCAAATTGCTTGACAACAACATCACTAAATAAGAAACGTTTTGTAATTTTGCTTGTGTTTTTTTTAATAAATAGGATCTCCAACGCTTAAAAAGGTTCACAAGGGAATACATTTTTTGATATGAAGACATCATAAAAACCTTTTTTTTTTTTTTTAGAAAGCAATCACGTGAAAGAAAAGTTGCCCTGAGCAATTTTGAACATTATGTGTGTTGAAATGACAGAATCATTTTAAGGTGTTATTGATTATTAATCTCAGACAATCCTTACGATGGTAATATCGTATTTATCTTACATTTGTTTCAGAATATTTGATGTTTATATTTTTATATATAGGCCTAGCCTATGTTTTACCAATTTCAGAGAAAAACTGTAATAATATTTCTGCTGCTTTTAATTTATAGGCTATTGATCCATTTAAAGTCTATCCAGTTTTAGATTTAGCCCATCTTCTATAAATGCCAATAAACTTAATTTAAAGATCTTAAAGAATCTAAAAGATAAATAATTGTTTTCTGTATAGGAATAAACGTACATTTTAATTCTAATATTTTCCTAAAAACAAGAAACGGAGAAAAAAAGACAGAACATAAATAATGATTTTCTTAAATAGCCTATATAAATTAAAAAAGTGGGGGTAATTTTTAAGAGAGGAAGTCATATCCTGTCATTAATTGCAGACATTTTTATTCACGTCATTTCTTCACTTAAATAAATCTAAAATAAAGTCTAAAGCTAATCCAGGTGAACTAAACGATTACTGATGGATAAATAACGAATAACTCTAACTGTGTGTTTTTAGACTCTATTTACGGTTGTTCTCCTGATAATAATCTCTGAGTGGAGGTCACACTTTGGACTCTTTTAATCCTCCATTACATCAGCGCTGCTCGGCTCCTTTTACACGCAGCACATTCTGCGGCTCCGCTACTATAAAGGTAACAGTTTCGCAGTTGTGTCTGGATAATCACTTTTACACAAACAGCAAATGGTGCTCGCGCTGCTGAGAGCGTGTGTGTGTGTGTGTGTGTGTGTGCGCGTGTGCTATATTTATCTGATCCCCATGAGAAAGGAGCCCCCCCTCTCTCTCTCTCTCTCTGCTTCACTTCATCTCAGACACCGAAGAAGGTGCTGATGATGCAAAAGACTTCTCCAATGTCACCCTGGCATTTCATTCATTATTATTATTACTGTGATATTATTTTATTACCCAGTTATTTTCATTGTTTTTAAAATTACAAACACAATCATGGAGTATATAGAATTCAACTATTGGCTTTTGTCTCGTTGATAAATATATTCTAAACCATCCAAAATCAAAACACTAAATTACCTACATGGAAATAAAAAATCGAAATAAGGACGTTTTAGGTTCTGTAATTGCTCATTTGCAATTTCTTTAATAATAATTGGACTTTTCTTTTATGAAATAGAAAGGAGGTGTTAAATGTGTACACTCTCACCCCTTCATGAGGTTTTGAAAGAGACGTTCAGGTACCACCAGAGCTCTCGTTCAGGTTACACTCAGACAGTGGCTTGTATTTTACAACAAGGTTAAGCGTTTATTTTCTTATTCTCTTAGTAAATATAGGACGATATAGTGAAATGTCTCTCGTTTTGTGTATTTTGAAACATAAATTCCTCGAGAGAAAGAAGTCAAACCATCATAGGTCTAACTTGCAGGTTCATTTAATTATTTTCCTCTTTTTTTCCCCACTCTGAGAGACATGTGTGGGTATACAGATCCAGCTTCAGCTTTTACGAAACGAAAAACCTGTCGTGCATAATGTGCCAAAGGTTCAGAGTAAAAATAAAAACACTGATATAGTGTAGGTGTGATGACTCTGTGTGTGTGTGTGTGTGTGTGTGTGTGTGTGTGTGTGTGTGTGTGTGTGTGTGTGTGTGTGTGTGAAGCTGCAGCGGTGATGCTTCTGCAGGCTGACAACACACACCTCGGAGCAGACAGACCGCTAGGGGGCGTTCACTGACACCTCGGAAGAAATCAAAGAAATATTTAGGAAGTAATAACAAGCTAGAATACTGGAGGATAAAAACTGCATCTACCTACACATAGCCTATGTGTTTCTTTTGTCTTAAAATGTGTTCAAAGAAATCATAATAATGTATGATTGCATAGTCTAATCTAAGAAGGAAACAGGCTAGACGAATCTAGTTAGATAATTGATTATTTTATCCAATATATTTACTGTATAATGATAAGAGTCAAGGTTAATACTTTGCCTTATAATTACCACAAACACAGCTTCATACAGGCTACCGTTTACTTGGGTTTGTGCAGTGTTTCAGGGTCACTCATTGGACAATTGTCTTTCTTTCTGAGGTAATCTTTTTAAAATGTGGATTTACTTTAGGGTTTCAGATGATGAGAAAGGACAGCATTGAAAGGTAGAAGACCTAACGTGACCGTAACGACGTGAACAAAAACGTAAGGCCAAACAAAAAATAGTAGCCTAGCGAAATATTTAATATTCAAATCCGGCTGTGAGATACGCTAGAATGAAATATTAAAAGAGATAGGCTATTTCATTTACCCTTAAAGGATTTAAGGTAGAGTAGGTCTAATTTGTTTCCCTTCCAAAACAATGAGATGACATCATTGCTCGTAGTTATTCGGTGTTTTTTAAATCAAATTAGGTAATTGTCTTAAACAAAATAAAATGTTTACGTGCGTTTCTGCTCATTACGTAGCCAACAACACAATGTGCCGATTGGACGAGTTTCCCTCGCGCGCCTACACTCACTCACTCTAATCCTCGCGCCCTCGATAATGACCTATGCAGCTGCACGTGCCTGTGCGCACAGGTGGAGAGAAGTCTGGACGGAGGTTCCCACAGCCCCGACAGCCAGTCTATATCAGTCTCCATATTGTGTGTGTGTGTGCGTGTGTGTGTGTGTGTGTGTGTGTGTGTGTGTGTGTGTGTGTGTGTGTGTGTGTGTGTGTGTGTGTGTGTGTGTGTGTGTGCGCGTGGGTGGGCAGTGAACTCATGAGCTCATTGAGTAAATTAACAAACACTTAATTAATACAACAGTTTATTTGGATAAGAGTATTTGAACATGTGATATTAATGAGGATTTTTACATGTTGGTGTTTTGATTAAAGATTTGAGAGATTGGAAAAGTCAAGTTTGATATGTTCTTTAATCCAGGCTCATTGCATATTATGTTTGCACATTTCGATATGTTGGACAAGGTTAAGTCATGACAGTGTTTCCAGTCATCTAAAGCTGTTTTCACATATGCACTCCTGACACTATCTAGATCATTTCAGGAGGACTGCTCCTGATAGTCATGGAGTTGCGTAGCGTTACAATAATTATGACCACCAGTAAGGGTCATCATCATCATCATCCCGTGGTGTAGCGCACATTGCTAATGTGATTTTGAGAATGTCAGTCTCTTCAAGGTATCATAGAAAGTCAACGTTTCTACAAGACCAAGCACGCGTGGTTACAATGACAGATACTGTTTTTAATAAGTGTGATTACTGTGGAGCCCTCAGTTTATCAGTAGGAAAAAACAAAAAAGTCCAGGTTGATGAGAAGTATCCAAAAGTTGCCCTTTTTCATTAATCTGCGAATGAGTCATTCTTAAGTGTTGGGGAACACCTAACCCGACTGGAAACAGGAGGTAAGAGTCAGCATTTCGTGATGTACTTTCTTTAACTGATCAATTAAATAATTATGAACACTTGGAGCAAATTACAGCAGCTCTCAAATGCTTATTTTATCTAACTAATGTACTTTAATTTGACTTAATAGTTGACACAGTATACCATAATTAGACTTACGTTATGTTTATCTATTTTGCAATGTGTATTAGTAGCATGAGCTCTGAAGTAGAGGGTGTACTCCTTTGGATGTGACGTTGTGAGGATATTTTTCAGTTTATGAATGATCCCTGTTAGACCTTTGAATATCTCCCATTGTCCAAACACTAAAACCATCAGCTTCATCGAACGTAAATACTGAGCTGAACGCTTTAGCCGTCGTGGATGTGTTTTCAAAATCAAAGCGCTTCATGAGTCATTGAGTCAACATTAACATGAAGCGTCAATGGTACACCCTTTAACATTTAGGGTTTGTCTTTGTAGTTCCACTGTCTACATGTCTAAGTGGACAGTTAAAAGTGTTTGGTAAATGTGGTGCTGGATAGTGGAGTGGTTTTGGATGGAGGCTATAGTCCTCATTGCAGCGGCCGTGGGTTCAAATCTTACCTCGCCCCTTTTGCTGTATCATCCCCCCCCCCCCCCCCCCGCTCTCTCTCCTCCCAACATGTCCTGCCTCTCTTCAGCTGTCCCATCCAATAAAGGCAGAGCAGCACAGAGGTGTTTTGTATCTCTTTAGGGGAATAAAACGCCTGTTGTTGCAGAGTCACACGTCCAGACTTTACATTTCAAGGGGACATCATTTGAAGATTGCTGAACCAGATTGTACATAGAGAAGGAGTCCATATATGAACTTAACCCGAACTGCCGGTACATATTAAAATATCTGATTGAACATAAATAACTGATAACAAGAAAAGGAAGGAATGTATAGCTTTGGCACGTCCATCAGACAGAGTCTACTGAATCAGAATCTCACTCGATTTTGACACCTAGTATTTCTGGAATAAGGAGAAAAGAGTGTTTTTTTTTCTCAGAAAGAATAGAAGGGACTGTTAACACGATGTGAATACTGCCGGCTTTTCCTCACGCTTAATTAACGATACAGTTCAGAGTATCTATACAATGAAGAAGGAAAAGCACTACTGCTATGTAGAAGTGTGTTTCTTTTAGGGACTGATGACGGGAGACTTTTGTGTCTTTTTGTTGAGTCAGTTAATATCAGACAGGATTACATGATGACCCTTTATCTGTTTTTAAATAAGAACCAGATGGGTCTCACTTTCAGCAGCTATATTTAAAGTTAAGCATGGTCAGACTATTATACAATACTCCTGTCAATAAGACACTTTACCAAATATAAATACAATTCTAAATACATGTGAAATGGTCTTTAATATGTCTATGCTTATTTAAGGTTTTCATACCAAACATAAAGTCAACTTTGGATGTTTTGGAACAATTTAAGATATATATTTGCACAAATACACATCATTGTTGCACTCATTGTTAAATTGGTCTGAATTTTAAAAGAAGCCTGCGTGTTACAAAAGTAAGAACCGGCTTTTATTGCTGAGCTCATGCCGCTGTAACTTTTGCTAAATGTTGTTGCTAAGTGCTACGCTCATGACGGATTAATGCCAGGTCTTTGTGAAAGGGAAAATATTATGAAAAATCCTCTTGTACAGTGTTTTTGAACATATATTTGGGTGACCTGAGTGTCTACCGACCCACAAAATGTGAAATAAACCCATCCAGTCCTTTGTTTGTGGTCTGCATAAGTCTTACAATGCTGAGAAAAATGCTCCGTTTCAAAATTGCTCTCCTTGTGATGTCAAAGTGGGACCTCTGTTAAAAAAATCCCCTCTCCTCCCCTTATATCTCCACCCATGGACGCCACCCCCAGCCTGTGCAAAAGTCCACCATTTTTATTCTCACCACAGAGGAGGGATGTCTGCCAGGAAAACTCAGGGGGGCTCATTTCATTTAAAGAGACACACACATCAAAACGGAGCGTTCTGAGAGAGCTGGTTTATACAGGGTCACAAACCTCCTCTGGTGCTTGATTCATGTTATATTTTGACCAAAGCAGAGCACAGATGTTTCATTTAGACCACAGGGGGACTGTTTGAAAAGCTGGAAAAGGGGTATAATATGTCCTCTTTAAATAGCAATGAGTATGGTCTTTTTACCTGCTTTTTGTAAAGTGTCTCGAGACAACACTTGTTATGAATCGGCGCTGTACAAATAAATATTGATTGATTGATTTATCTTTTGAGTATTCTGGGGGGAATTTATGTTGAATACATCTTTGAGTTTGAACCTTTCAATCTGTGTGGCTTCCCTAAATGTTTTAAGTCTCCGTGTTTTGAGCCTTGGTGTAAAGATTTTGAGTAAGGAGGTCATAACATAAAAGAAGAGGGGTGTCCCATAACTACTTCTATATTTTCAGAACTCATGAATAAAATAACACACAGCAATCAAAGGAGAAGACAGCGAATATGTTTTTTTTTTTAAGAAAAGAGAAGGTTTGAATTACATGTCTTTATACGTTTTCTTTTATTAAGAGTCCAAACTTGGATCAAAACAGCCGATAAGATCGGGTCTGACTTACAGCGAACTTGACTGTGTACATGATGGACTACTATGACATTGGCGAGCAAGGCCTATAGGCCTCCATAATAACTAGGTCATCCTCCACCACAAGCTATAGCCTTCTCCTGGGTGGAGATCACAGACAGTAAATGTAGGTACAGCAGTTACTGAATATTTAAAAAGGCATAGAGATGAAGCAATAAATGACAAAGTAAAGCTGGCGTGGCCGGGCATTAATAACTAATGGCCACCAGTGAGTTATCGGCCGCCGCCGTTGTAATGAAAGTGTCATTGCAAATCAGCAGTTGTCCGTGGTTATTATTATTTATGCATAATTGATGCCACAACCACAAGGAACGTGTCTCAGCCGGCAAATCCCAACACCTTGGGAACAAAGACGGCGTCAACAGAAGAAAAGGTCACGGAGGAGAAGATGCCCCTGGGCGGAGATTTACATTGTGAGGAGAAAGGGAAGGGGAGGCCTGCACTGTACAACACAAATCTGTGTACAAAAGGTCTCCACGAACCAGTTACACTGGACACTACACTGGAGACAACTGGTCCTATACTGGTTTACACATGCAGTTAGATGTTGCTATATGTCCTGGTAGGTTGCATTAAATGTTTAAAATCACATGACTTACAGGTTTTCAAGACATGCTACCGTATTTTAATCTCTCAAAACATATTGAAATAAACATCAGGAATTAATTAAAAGATATCAAAGTGTTTCTGAGCTAACTTTCTGAACATTTTCGCTCATGTGTTCTTTAATTGACCGCAGTATCTCAAGGCTGTATTTGTTGTTCATTCATTTATTTAAAAACTTAAAGTAGCAGGCAGTATTTCATGTAACTCTGTATTTTTTTTTATCTAGTTATCAGAAAAAGACAAGTTAAGAAACCACAATAAACTTCTGTTATCCCAACAGTAAAAATGAAATATTCCTACTTCTTTAGACACCAGCCTTTTAGCCAATCCAAAATCTCATGTTTATTTGCTAGTTAAAATGGCATGCAGAATATGGCAGGCTTATGACCCTGATCTGATAGTTAAATAATTTATTAGCAGTGGTTAGAAATGGGGTAATATGTGGTCGATTAATCATGTTTGGTCATTGTTCCACAATAAGTATCATGTTATCAGCCTTCTTAGTTTAAAAAAAATATTATTTTCTGCTGGAGAAAAAACTGGAAAAACTCTTCTTCATGTTCTTACCACTAAATTCAACCAGAAATATTTTTTTTAAAGATAGGAGTGAACAAACAGGGCCTTTAATAACTTTCAATATCCATCTATCTGTCATGAACCTTTTTTAAACATATGTTGCGTTCAACAAATTGGGAAAATATAACTTCGTTATATTAAGTGTTAAACAATAAACAAAAACAACGACTTAACTCACAGTCTATGTAACTATATTTTAAAGTCTTCACATAAAACGCTGTCTCTCTCTTCAATATTGACTGTTAAAATAATGTAATTTAATAATGTTTGCCTATATACGCCGTAATCATTTCGTGAAATGAAAAAGCCGTCTTTCTCTAGGTGTCATTGAACGCCTCTTACTTTCAGAACGTCTACGTCCGCGTGCAGGGCCCAATGAAAACGCGCAACGCAGTCTTGATGGGTGATGACGTATACAGGAAATACAAACAGGCTTCAAAAAGTGATCCACATTTTTAGCCTTCATTTCTCCCACCTGAGCTTATTTTAGTCGTCTGAATCATGCAAACGTGGAGTCTCGTGTCGATCTGTGTGTTGCTCGGAGTTGTTACGAGATGGGGCGTTTCGTTGAATTCATATTCAGGTAGGAAGTGTGTTTACATGCGGCATCATGCAGAGATAAAACCACTGTCATGTTTTCTCTGCACTAATGCATCTCTCCATTATGGCTTAATGTGTATTTAAAGCTATATTAAAATGTTGAGGTTGCCTGTTGTAGCATCCTGGCTGGATGAAGTTGTGTGTAATGTCTCACTGTCATTCATTCATCGCTTCATTCATGAGGTTTCCCATTCACCAGACTAACAGCTGAGATATTTTTCCTCCAGGGGCGGGGAAACCTCCCATGTTTGGCGACTACGAAGCTCAAAGGCATTGGCAAGAAGTGACCTACAACCTCCCTCCGCAGGAATGGTCAGTCTGAAGCTTCATTTGTTTACTCAGTGGAGCAACTGTGAGAAACCAGTGAGAAGAGAAAACACTTTTATGTGCATGTATGGATTCAGTGAATTAATCAAGTTATATCAGGGCTGCAGCTAGAGATGCACTGATCCACTATTTTACAGTTCTGATCTGTTTCCAATACATGTGGACCAATAGACAATATTTATTTTTTTATCATAATTAATATTGTTATTAATGTATTATGTTTAAGGCTACACAAGGCTGTAGTAAACCCAACATTGAATTTCTCATTAAAACAGCAAAAAATGAAAAATAATATATAAGAAATGTAATCTGAACTTTGTGCTGGCTTCACATGCAGACAGGAAGCAACAACAACAGTCAGGTTTTTCATTAAATCTTTCAAACTGAAGTGTAAGAAATTGTACTTTTGATCACATAGAAGGAGCTGTTCCATCTCGTCTGAACGTCGCCATTGGAGACGATTTGCGAGCACTTCTTACAGTTCAGCCTGAACGAGACTGAACGAGCCGACAGTGATTTAAGTGCCCGACCGTCTTTCAGGAGGGGTTACGTGGATCGTTACATTAGATCAGATCTGTCCCACCTCCAGCTGCGGCTGCTGATTATATCAGTAATCAAGTGTTCTAACAATCAGAAAATAAATACTGTCCGCAGCCCTCTGTTCTTCACAGAAACACATGACAGAAATAATCAGTGGTATTTATTGGTAAGTCTAAAAATCAAACTAAGACCCTGAACTGAGGTTAAAAAGATTATTATTTCTGATTGGGTTTGCTGAGATGTGTAGGTGTGTGTGTGTGTGTGTGTGTGTGTGTGTGTGTGTGTACATAGAGATATAAATACAATTTACAAATCCATTGACTTTTCTTTTTTTTTCTTCTCTAAACTTCATTTTTGTAATGAATATTGTGTATGTGCGTTCTTAAGAGGGATTCAGTTGTATCATTGTCTGTTCTGTTTTGTTTCTCTTCACTGCAAAACCTTAAATCAACGAATCACACGCAAATAATTACTGGGTGATTTGGATAGCAGTATTTCAGTACATCAATTATTTAATTGTGAATAATTGTCCTTGGAGCGGTAGCTGCACTGCTGTTTTCACGAGTATTAATCTGACACTTCTAAATCTTCAGAGTGCATGTGCCACTTTCTCTCCTCCAGGTACTTCAACACCACTGACAATGACCTGCTCTACTGGGGTCTGGACTATCCTCCTCTGACGGCCTACCACAGCCTGATCTGTGCTTACGTGTGAGTATACTATCTATATATGTACACACAGAGACAGAATAGAGACTGCTGCTATTTACTTTTTGTGTTCTGTTTTCATTAAGCACCCTGTGTTTCGGCTTTTCAAAAGCACGTCCCCATGCCAGTCATAAAATGTTTGTTTTTTTCCCGCGATAAAACCCCCTTTATAAAAACAAACTTCTCTTTTTATTCATATTAAATATTATTATCTATATTTTCCCCGCAGAGCCAAGATGATTAACCCTGAATGGGTGGAGCTGCACACATCCAGAGGTTACGAAAGTCCAGCGCACAAGTTGTTCATGAGGGCTACAGGTACAGTAACACCTGGAAGAGACAGGTTCAACCTCAACCTTAGGATAAGATTTCTTTATTTATTCACTAACTCTAATGACTGTGCAATGACGGCACAGAGATCAGTGTACCTGCTGAGATTGTGTGTTTTTTTTTTGTGTTGGCGTTATAAGAGCTACTGTAATCGTGCAGTGCTGTGAAAATAACCCTACACCGAGTAGTGTGAACATGTTGTTAACGACATTACATCTGCTAGTATTTCTTGTGTGTTTCAGTTCTGGTGGCTGATTTGTTGATTTTCTTCCCGGCTGTGGTTGTTTACTGTTTTTACCTGACTGATGGATCCTCTAAAAGAAAGGTAACACGCTTACTGAGACATTGAAAAGTTCTACCTTATGAAGCGATTGAGCGCCACTCTGCTTTGTAATAACTGCGTTTCAGGGAGTATACATTTAAACATACAGTTTATAAAGGTTATGATAAGATCAGCTATTGATCTTTGTTAAGAGGGCACCTCATGAGGTATACAAGTAATAACTGTGGACCATTATAAAGAATAAAAAAAAGCCTTTTATTCATTAACATCTCCCTTTAAAGTCTGCAAAGTTTATTTAAGTTATTAAAAATCACGTCCCCTTATTTTGATAACACCTGACATACAACCAGTGAACTTTTTCAGTTTTCTGTTTAAAGGGGACATATGGTATTATGAAAATTCCACTTTTACAGTGTTTCTGAACATACATTTGGGTAACCTGGGTGTCTACCGACCCACAAAATGTGAAATGAAAATGCTCCATTTCAAATGTGCTCTCCTTATGATGTCACAATGGGATTCTGGTAAAAGAATACCCCCCACCTGTGTTGTCTCCGGCAGCCACGATTTACCTCAGGGGGGAACACACACCAGAACGGAGCGTTCTGAGAGAGCTGGTTTCTACAGGGTCACAAACCTCCTCTGGTTCTTGATCCATGTTATACTTAGACCAAAGCACAGCACTGATGTTTCATTTAGACCACAGGGGGACTGTTTGAAAAGTTTGAAAAGGGGGATTATATGTCCTCTTTAAAACACAAACAACAAAGATATTTACCTCCATGAGACAATCTGTTATTTTTACTCGTTTGTCAGTGCAGGAAGAGGCAAAAAACTCAAAGCGCTTATTGAAAGCCTCCGCCTTAATGATTTTTGAAATACAGTATAACAAAATCAAAGAAAGTCATCATTAACATACAGGAAACAAGACTTATGCATGCACATGTTATGCTAATAATTAATAATGCATGCAAACCAAAAGCAGAAAATGTGAGAATATGATTTTTTTTTAACACCTGTATGTACAGTAAGTGGTTTACTCACCGACATCTTCTAAATACTCCTTTTTCCACAGGTTTCCACTGTGCTCCTCTTCCTTCTTTACCCGGGGCTAATCCTCATTGACTACGGCCATTTCCAGTATCCTTTAAGCACAAGTGCATCCCTGCTGTTTGTTCTCTATTATATCATTTTCATGCTAAATGTTGTGCTTCGATAACTTGCCTCGTATTGAAAGCCCCATGCCGACTCACACCAGGCGGATGGTACCATGAAGGAAACATTTGAAGCACTTGAAGATGAACTGAGTGAAATAGTGAAGTTTCATAATCCTTGAAACGTTCAAACTGTGATTCTATATGTGTGTAGTTGCTAACCACTGAACAAATTATATTTTGAGGGCATTGGTAAACCAAACATCGGATGTGGAAACACTTTGTAGCCTAACAGCAGCATCATGTGACTTTTTAGACTTCCTAACAGACTCATAAACTGAGCCCTAAACTAACCCTGGATCAGCTGCTGTTTTTGTCACACATCAGAACATTGAGTTGTTTGTCACCGTTAAGTGAAAAAGGCATGACCGTGTCAAAGAGCACAACATTGATCTTAACCATGTCAGGTACAACGCAGTGAGTCTGGGGTTTGCCCTGTGGGGTGTTCTGGCTCTGGGTCTGGGCTGGGATGCATTTGGCTCCTTGGCCTTCTGTCTGGCTCTCAACTACAAACAGATGGAGCTGTACCACGCTCTGCCCTTCTTCTGCTACCTGCTCGGAAAGAGTGTCAAACTGGGCCTGACGGGCCGAGGGTGAGTTGGTTTAGTCTTCGTCCAGTGGAACGTAATCCTTTTAAAACCAAAGAATTGTTTCTTTTTTTTTTTGTAATTCAACTTTTTATTTTAACTTAACATTCAACAAACAAAACAGACAGCATTGTTGCTGTACAATAGTATGCCCCATAACATAACAACTGAGTACATAATTGGAACCAAAATAACAATTCAGTAACCACAGTATACACAGTATATCTTTATCATTACAATGCACCAATGGTACTACATGTGTAAGCAAAAAAGTGTCCCCATAACCTCTGGAAGTTCTCACCTTTTATTATTGATTCTGGCTAACACTTGTTCATAAGACACAGTTTCTGACATAAGTTCCATCCATTGCTTAAACTGTGGGGGGGGGGCGTACTTTTCCATAATCTAAGGATCAATCGTGCGGCCATTACGACCCCAACGTTTATCACAACAAGTTCATATTTCGATACTTTGGTCAATTCAGTTTGATCCCCTAACAGGCAAATCCTTGGGGATTTAGGTATTGTCATACCCAACCCCTTACCTGTGTGTTCCATGACTTTGTCCCAAAATGGGTTTACAAGTTTGCATTCCCAGAGTGCATGTAAAAATGTTCCTGGTTCTTTCTGACACTTCCAACATAAATTATTGGCCAGTATGCCCATCCTATGGAGTTTAGAAGGAGTAAAATAAAACCTATGTATTATTTTATATTGAGTAAATTTCCCCCTAGCCTCCTTTATATACCTCCCCGTATTTGATAGGATTTTTGACCAGTCCTCCTCGCTTAATTCACATTCTAAGTCTTTCCGCCAAATCATTCTCAAACAAAATCTTTTTGTAACCCATTAACAAAGAATTGTTTCTTTAGATTTTGGGAAATTGAATGAAGTAATGAAGTTGTCCTTTTTATTTTTGATCCTGTATTCTGCAATAAATTTCAGAGTGGCAGAAACTGGATGTTTAATTAGGGATGCACTGATTTTGAAAATCAGCGCTGACACAGTAATGCAGATGATTTAATAACAATTTATCAGATAGATGATTCCTATGTTTTTTTCATTACTTCATTGTATTTATTCGTGTCTCTTTTTCAAATGAGCGTTGCCGTTTGATGTTTTTTAATTGTTGTTAGAACTCCCTCCTCTTACACACTGCGTGTCAGAGATGCTGTAAGACCCAACATGTAAACCCATCAGAGTGTGTCCAACAGGTGACTTCTCCTGTCCAATGAGAAACCTCGGAGGTATACTAGCTTGCCAGCATTAAATTGATGTGACACAACAGATACGCATCGGACACTGACATCATGCACCCATGACATTTGACGATGGGGCGATGTCCTTCAACAGGGCCAGTGTCAGCCAATACCGATGTGCAGCTGTAAAATAAATATTCTTAAGTTATTTTTTGGGTTAGGGTTTTTGCATTTATAGGAAGAGAGACAGGAAATGTTGGGAGGATGAGAAGGGGTATGACATGCAACGAAGGGCCGAGGTTGGATTTGAACCCCAAGCCGCTGTGGCGAAGGATTATAGCCTCTGTACGTTGGGCGTGTGATGAAACCGCCAGGCCATCCTGCCGCCCAAGCTGTAAAGTCTTGCCACAATGTGACGGATGTCGGGAACGAAAGAAGACAGTTCAAATGTGATTTAGTGAATTTTCATATTTACTACATCTTAGCTCAGTTTGGGGCGGCAGTAGCTCAGTCTGTAGGGACTTGGGTTGGGAAGCGGAGGGTCGCCGGTTCAAGTCCCGGCGTGGACCAAATATGGAAGTTGGTCTGGTAGCTGGAGAGGTGCCAGATCGCTTCCTGAGAGCTGCCGAGGTACCAAACCCCTTCCCCACCGCCAGCTCAGGAGCGCCTGCCGGGGGCGTCTTCGTCACTCTGACATCTCTCCATTAGTGCATGTCCATATTCTGTTTGTACATGTGTGTGTGTGTTGCATGACTCACAGAGTGTAAAAACAGAATTTCCCCATGCGGGATCAGTAAATCTTAAATATTAAAAAAAAAAAAAGACTGTGGAAACCTCCCAGTGTACTTTCTGGAAATTAGATGATCTCGCAATAAAGCATGTGAAGGCAAAACGGAGAGGATTAATTTATTTTTTTATATCCGTGAACTTCTGTGAAGTCCCGAAGAAATTGGCCGCGTCTTGTTTTGGCCGTGTCATTTATTTTGTCACTCTGCGGTGAAAGTGTCAGCTGTGCGCTCAGAGGAGATCTATGTAACGTCAGTGTATAAGCGAGCCGTGTCCTCAGGAGAGCCGCAGAATGACTGAGGTAATCAGATTGGATGCTGTTACTGGTGGGTCCAGTGTCTGTTTATCTAGTAACAATGTACCAAGGGCATTTAGTAGCAAATGGGGAGCTGGATTATAAGTGGGGGGTTGGAGGGGGGAGGCAGGAGGGGGGGGGATATGTCCAGATGACACTCTCGCCATGCCCAAACTCCCCAGCTATGCTGTGCGTGCAACTTAACCAGCAGCTTCACAGTTACAGCTGACAAGATAGGCTGACCTACACCGAAGACTTTCAGCTGATGCATGGGCTTTCACTGCATTCCTCAAGACGAGGGTCAAACCCCAAATTTAGGACATGCAAGACAGTATGCACTAATTGTTTGAGGAGTAAAAGGAGACAAACTGAAGCTTATTTTTATAAAACGGTAAAAAAAAAAAAAAAATCCCCACAAAAAAAGTCTGTTTGAATTCAAAGATGTCAAACTGTAAAATGTGGAAGTCCAGTGAGGGTGGATACTTAATGCAGGACACTAAATGTGTTCCTCCTGCTCTCTGAGGTGACTCTCTTTTCCTCTTGTGTGTGTGTGTGTGACCCCCGCTCATGTAGGTTCCTCACGCTGGCGAGAATCGCTTCGTCGGTGTTGGTGACCTTTGCCCTCTGCTGGCTGCCCTTCCTGTCCGACCCCGGCCAGGCCTCGCAGGTGGTCAGGAGGATCTTTCCCGTGGCTCGCGGTCTCTACGAGGTACAGTAGAGTGTGTCTCGAGAGACGATTTAGCCGGAAAAGTGCAGCCGCACCGATAAGCTTCATGTTGCCTCGGAGCTGCAGTCTGATCAAGAAAACATTTGTAGTCTTTGTCACGCAGGGGTCTAAGAATAGCAGCTCCCAATATATCATTAAGATAATATCTCCTGACAAACACGCTGTTCGTCCGCTATGGCCTGCAGAAACGACATATTTCACAGAAACCCTCGAGGTGCTGCAGATGTTAATTCTCCTCTGCAACTTCACAGAAATGTATGTATGGCTGTGACTTTAATTATAGTAATCAAATGTCCTGAAATTACAAACACCATACGCAGTGAAATTGAAAATGTTTGGCATTTTGATTCAATAAGCCTCCGGGATTATTTTGATGTCTTACATGATAAAAATGTATGTTTCTCATGTAAAGGAACAGCGATACTGTTGTGATCTGCCGGATGTGAGTCTGTGGCTGCTCTTCAGGCGTAGACATCCTCAGGATGTCTGCAATCTAAATATAGAGTATAGAGTAAGAGTTAGGGGTTATCGAAAAATGATTAGATTGAGAGAAAAGACGCTGAGTTTTGCATGTTTGTTTTTTTTTCTTCTGTCTATCTGACTTTTCTTTATCTTTTCCTTACTGCTACGTCTTTAAGAATAGGTGCGTTTCCTCTCTTTCCTTAAGTTTACAATAAGTTTAACTTTGGTCATTTATCGGGTTTGGGATATGCTTCCCACACATTGATGGTTCCCAACCTTTAAAGAAGCTAAGCACCTAGCAGCAACAAGCTAAAGTAACGATAGCTTACTGCTGCTCAGTTCATTCATCCCCTCTTGACTTCTGTTACTGCTAAAGAACATTTGAGAAACACTGACTTGACTAAACATGAAATGGTTACATTTCACTGGTTACATCCTTTAATTTAAGATAAATAAATAAACAGCCGAAACATGTTTGACCGTCGACACTAGCTGATGACTTTGGTTGATGTAGCACCTTTTGCTAGCAGCGCGCAGTGTGTGTGTGTTTATTCATCGACTGATTTTTTTTCATTGTTTTCACGTTCAAAGAAATGTATCATTTACAGATGTAACATGATACAGACAAAAGAGAAGATGGTTTAGTTTAACAGTTGTTCATATGATTGAAAAAGGAAAGAGAGAAAAAAAAGGGGCTAATGGAGAAGTGAGTGGCAGAAAAGAGGTTTTTTATTGGTTTATTATTATTGACCTGAAATTGGTTTGTCATTTCTTTGCAGCTCAAAGACAGTATACTAGGTAGTCCAGATGTGATTTATGTTATTTCAGTGTAGGCCACTCTTCTTCAGAAGAATAAACAAGTAGTTATCCATTATATAAATGGCCGACAGCCTAAAAACGTTCTGTGGCACACTGAAAATAACTTTACTATAACTTTACGTGTTTGGCCTGTAGCTTCCTCAGGTTCGCACCAGAAGTTTTTATCCATTATTGGCATCAGAACAACTGAAATTTCACACCACTGTGTCGTATCTTTACATTGAGTAGTTTATCTTTAATTTGCTCATATTATTATCTGCATGTGGAGTAATGTTCGGCATTAAACGTTCACAAAGAGATATCCTTAATTCACCTTTTTTTTTAAAAATAAATATAACTTCTGTTGGCACATGATGTTGTTGAGAGGAACGACACAGCGAGGGAACTCTTTAAGGTTTTAATCCTGTTAAAGCGAGAGTGATATTTTTAGCTTTCTTAGGGATGACTTTATTTTGTTTCTTGGTTTGGTATTTTTGTTTTTGCCTATTTTTAGTTTCTTGCCTGCAGAAATGAATGTTCACTATCTTTTAGGAAGTTAGAGGTTTCTCAGAAGCCATTGATGGGTTTAAATAATATGATTTGGAGCTCGTGGTTGTGGCGGATGCTTTTTTTTTTGTTATTCATAAACAAGCCGTGTGGCCTCTTCCTCCCACTGCACACGGATCCCCTGCAGGATCAGAATAAAATGGTGAAAGGTCAGGAGATCAGTTCCAGTCGGTGTTTGGTGTGTACAGTAACAGGATAGAGATAAATCCAACTAATTTATGACCTGGCTGTTTTCAGCACTTCATAGCACAGCCGTGTTCTGCCCGTATGGACTGATGAGTCGGGCCGACGCTACGCTTACAGGCGTATCAGAGCACATGCAACAACTGCTGCCTGCTACGGAAAGCACATGAGTATGTTAGCAATGTTGGGGAAGCTTGTTGGAAAGACATTAACCTTTTGAAGAAGTCAAAATACAGCAAAGCGATACACAAAGAGATCAATAAAGCTGCTAAATAAAAAAATACTGTGATAAAAGATGACAAATATTCCCTTTGTTTTGCATCCTAATGATTGCACTCTTCCTTTAATGCTCTCGCCTGAACCCTTTTATTAAGATTTCAGCCGCTCCTTCTTCCTCCCATGTCTTTGTGTAGGGGTCTGACAAGCTCTCTGTCTGAGTGTCTCATGTAGGCTTTCTATGGAGGTCTTTATTTGCCTCCAAAGGCTGGCATTTCTAAAGTTTATGCTAGAAAATAAGAACGGAAGTAGGAAAAAAAGAAGAATTTTCAGAATTATTTTGTGCAAATGAATGAAGCAATAAAAGGGTCGGTACCCAAAGTTTGTTAAATTAAAATCAATGACTTTAGAAAGTGTCGGACTCCTCCAAACAGGACCTTTTTGTCTGGATAAAATGTGGATAAAAATGAAGGAAGCTTGTCTCTTAGTATTTCAGATACAGCTAAGGAACATACGGCATTCAGGGGAGGGGGAAAAGACCAAGAACACATTTTAAAATATGAAAAAATATAATGTAAAAAAAGGCAAATGCCACAAAAGAGCCACTCACTGAGTTTATTGCTAGAAGTTGCCCCCTTGTTTACAGTTCATACATGATCAATTACAACATTACATTACCAATACTCCAATATTTATGGTTAACAGTGAGGAATATCTGTCTCTCACACGCACCTGCTGGACTCTAGGGTTCAGGTTGCGGTTAAACATGGTCAGGGATTCTTGATTAACGGGGGAAGCTGCAAAAACGAAATAAAGCAAATACTCTGAATAATGAGAATAATGCAGCAGGGCTGAAGATAAAGGGTGAACAGTTACAGAGCTGAAGCAGTGCTAAGACAAAATGATGTTGTTATTTTTCTCTCATATTGCTCTAAAGTTGAAAAGGTATCAACTTAATAGAAGAAAGTAAAATAAAAAAAGGTGGACTGAAAACCGGGTTCACTGTGTGGACAGTTTCATCGCACACATACACACCTAGGCTCCAACCGATGTGGGATTTTTGGGGCCGATATCGATATTGGGGAGAGAAAAAAATCAGATACTGATATATTGGCCAATATATTTCTTAGATCTATGTTCGATCTGTAGAGATAGATCGATATACTCATAATGCAGTTATCAAACACTTGTGGAAAGATGTACAGTATAACGTAGAATAGCTGTTCTCTCAACTAGAAAATAACAGGTCATGTATGTGCGTCACTGCTCGACAGTCTGGAGGGTGATAATGCTTGTTGTAATCCATATAGCGCCCTCTGCTGGTGACAGACAGAAAAAGAACTGCTCGTGTAATACAACGACACTCAAATGAAATGCTATTTTACTGATGAATAAATCTATTGATATCGGTGCATTATCGGCTTAATATCGGTCGGGCTGTAATACACACATATGAAGCTGCGGTCAGTCAGACGTTACACACGAGAGCAATAGAGACAGGAATATGATATTCATTTCAAAATAAAGCGCTCGTTTAAAGTGAGAGAGTACTTCAAAGTCTTCAGTTCTAGGTGTTGAAAGCTGTCAGAGGTAGAGTAACTGTGTGTGTTTCTGTGACTGACAGCTCCAAGGGAAAGCTTTGCAGCTCCCATGTCTGAAACCCTGTACCCCCCCCCACCCGAGGTGGCACCCGGCACAAGGTGTCACGGATGTGAGAAGTAATTGAAAATTCTACCAGGGGGAGCAGATGGCAGCACGCGCTGCGGCAGTAGTTGTTCATCCTGAATGATGCAAACATAATACACAGGGTGTGAGAGACACTATACTCCCCTGTGACGACAGCACGAGAGGCTGCCGGGGGGGGGGGGCAACTCGTCCTGAACTAATTGTGAAATTGTGCACGTAAGCAGAAGCTTTGGACAAGGGGACAGGGGTGAGAAGGGGGTCCAGGGGTAGGGGTGGGGGGGGGGAGAGGAGGATGGCGGGTGTTCTGGTGGTCGTGGCAGCCTCTGGGCGGGAGCAGTTGTAAGTTTACCCACCGAGCTGCATTCTGGCGTCTCACGTTGCTGCCTGCTCACAAAAATGGCACCAAATGCTTCTCCCTGTGAAATTCCATGCTAGCCTTTAGGTGAAGAAGTGCACCCCCCCCTCCCCCTCCCCATACCTCCCTTGAATTCATGTGTTGCCTTCAGGAACATTCCCGCAGCAGTTATTCGAAGCAGAGAGGAAAGAGAGGCAGAAACGGGCTGAGACGCCACAACAGTGGCCGGTCAAGTGAGTGCTGACTTGACTGCCATTAAGATCCACACAGCTGTGCAGAGAGCAGCTGTAGACCAGAGACGAGAGAGAGAGAGAGAGAGAGAGAGAGAGAGAGGAGGAGGAGGACAGAAATAGTCTTTCTAGACAGGGCCACACACTGAATCCATTCACAGCGTAATAATAACGCTGATTTAGGCCCTCTCTGTCTGTGGCTTGTGATATCACAGTGCACGGTCGAGCCTCTGTATCATCTGATCCCTGCACAACTGCTTAAGCACTTAAATCATCTGAATCTCACAGCAACGCCCTCCTCAGCTCTGATAAACCACAAGCACTTTAAAGCCAGTATTAAGGTCCTAACATTTCTTCCACGTCATTCACAAAGCTCAAAGACCTGTTGTTGTTGTTGTTGTTTTTTCACAGGATATTCACAAGACCAATATTCACATGATGCAGTCAAACAGCTGAGAGGAAGTAAAGAAATTATTATTATTAAGAGGATATGGAAATTGCAAAAATGCCACATTTCTCTGCCACTGTTTTCACCCTTAGCGAGACAAATCAAGTGATTTAAATGTATTTCTTAGACTTTGGGAAATTGTGAATTTCTGTATTTTTTAATTTTTTATTCTCCAAGTAAAAGGAGTGAATCAGTAAATTGCGAAAAAAAGCTTCAAAATGATAAACATTGTTTATATGTCAGTACTTTATTTGAGCTAAATAGTTTGTAAATAAATGTGTTTATTGCTTAAATTGCCATTCAAATCTGATTCTATGGAGAATTCTGAAACATGTTGACCTGACATTCCCAGCAGAGCTCTGTGGTTGGTCTCTAACTGCTGGTGATGCAGAAACTCCTCTGGTTTCACACATGACCTTGTGTCCCCAAGTTTACGAATGCGCCTCATGCTTTTTCTGACGGCAGAAAGTGAATTTATGTCGGAGGGTTACCGACGTACAAAATGTCCCGGTGGAATGCGGCAGGGAATTTGTATTTCACTTTCAGTGAGGAAGTAATGACCTATAGCAATTTACTGTCACTTTGAACCAGAAATAAGAGCGTCTTTCTTTTTATTTGTTGGTTTCTAAACTGTGCTTCTGCTTTCATGTGGCCTAAATATCTCATTATTCAAGTGCTGTGTGTGTGTGTGTGTGTGTAAACAGGATAAGGTGGCCAACACATGGTGCAGCTTGAACATCCTGATAAAGATCAGATCCATTTTGTCCAGTGACACTCAGATCTGCCTCAGGTAATCCCTCTCTCTCTAACAAGCTTTCACTATTTACTCCTTATCTTTCATCCCCCCCCTCTCTCTCTCTCTTTCTGTTTTATCGTTCTGTGTTTTTCTTTCCTCTTCTTTGATTTAGTCAACCACTTTTCTGCTCCTCTGAGAAGTACGTTGAATCAAATTGAATTTGTCTTAAAGGTACAAGTTTGATTTGACGATTTGAGGTTTTACTTGAAAAATCCCTGCGAAGACACTGAAGATCCAATATTAGAAGATTTGGCAATTCATTTTCTTAACCAAATTATTTATTGATAATAAATGAGATACTTTATTTCGAACCAAAAATTAAAATCAGATAAAAAAAAAGTTTCCGAAAAGGAGTGGGAAGAAGTAAAACGTATATATCCCTACTTCTTTGTCACATTTCTTCTTTTAGTATATTATTCCACAAATGCTCACAATTATTTACAACTAATAAACAAACATATCCTCGGTTTGTTTTCCATCTAAAATAAATAAATAAACCCCTGTGTGTTTACAATCCAAATATCCACCCAGTGTTACAAAATATAAAGTATTACCCCTAAAATATTACAATCATTGATTCTGATTTCATCCCATCCAATAAAGCAGCTTAAAGAAACAAAGAGTCAAACGAGGACACAGTAAAAATTGAGCAGTGGGCCAAGGACTAACTATCTGCCCACTTCTCTTTGGAGCATCCCTGGAAGTTCATTGATCAGTTCCAATGACCAGAAACCCCACAACCAGTCGATTCACCGGCTGTGTCATGGTGGACACTGCTTAAATAACCCGGCATGCTAAATTTAGGAGTCCTGTGTTTGCAGCATGGACACGTTTCTGCTAGTCTGTTAAGTCCGGGGATCAACTGGGACTTCTTTGACCGTAGTGCATTTGGACAAATGAAAAAGGCACTTGTGTTTTTTGGCGCAGTGGGTGGATTGCTAAACGTGCTGGTGTGGGTGTACTGTTTGCGTTTAATGAATCAGCTGTGAGAAGTTATCCTGACCATGAAACCCTGCCCGACACATGCGTTACAACCCCCCCTCTCTCTCTCTCTCCCCCCCCCCACACACACATTTTATCAAGACATATTTATTTACTGGTTATTCTCTTGATCGATGTCTTTGTGTGGAACTACAGACATATTTCTGCCCTCACACCCTGAACTAAATCGCTGCCTGACCTCTCAGCACATTCACACTGACAAATAGTTTCTCTCTTCCGGGGGCCTCCACCCCCGAGCAGGTGACAATTGAAGGGTTAAAATAATGCCTGCTCACCCTAAGAAAGGGGGGGGGGGGGGTTGTTTTTGTTTAAGTTCCTACATAGCATGGGAACATCCACAGGCAGATGGTTTTATGTTATTGATCCTCAGCATTTCACATTCAAATCAGATCATCAAATCAGTGCCAACAGCTGAATCCTGCTTTGTTGTTTCTGTATTTTTTTCATTGTCCTGTCAAACTTTGCGGACTGCTCCTCAGTGTTCACATGAAGCGGTGTCATTCCTGGAATTATGTGCAAATGCAATCATTCACATCGCCTACCAAATTGATTTAACACTCAAAATGAGTTCTCCTCGCTGCAGTGACTCTACTCTCCCACGGTGGATTTTCTTTGTGCATGTACTGTATGTGTTTTTACAGCGCAGATGTGTGATGATCTGACTCGTAAGTATTTTTTTTTTTTTTTCAGTGCTGCCTGCACACTCCTTGCAGTCCTACCGTCCTGTGTCAGACTTCTGACAAAGCCAACCTTCTGGCAGTTTAAACTGGCCTTGGTAAGTGAGCAGATATTCCTCCCCTTAGAGAGATGAAGCCTGTTTATTCACCAATCCGTTTTTGGTATCAAATATCAGTCATTTAAAAACTTGACACAGTTAAGAACATTTTGCATTCCAATGTTTTGTCTGAAATACCAAATCAATCAAATATAGAATATATGTAATATTGTGTTTATAGATAATTTATTTCCCTCAATGTATTCATTCCAGAGCATGCTGTTCAGCATTATCATTCAGAAACATGTTTACTTATTTATCATAATACACTTTATCTAAAGACGCCTTTCAAAACACTCAAGGTCACCTGACAAAGCAGAGATAAAAAAAACTACAAATTGGTAACGGTAAAAAAGGTGCAAAGGTAAAGCGGAGCGAGGTTATGGATGGCCTTAAAGGTGAGGAGCAGAATCTTTGAAGTCGATGCGATATTTAACCGGCAGCCAATGACGCTGCTGTAGGACAGGTGGTGATGTGATTGACGGAGGGCGTTCCGGAGATGATGCGAGCAGCAGAGTTCTAATCTCAATGTCACTTTTCAGGTCAATTCATCTCTGGCCTTTTTCCTCTTCTCCTATCAAGTCCATGAGAAGTCCATCCTCTTGGTTGCCTTGTGAGTACAGATTTAATTCCAGTAATGTCCCACTGGATGATTGATCAAATGTAACAGCAGCACAATACATATCTGAAATATCCAATGGTAAAGATTGACTTAAACCTTGATTTATGTACAGCAGAGTGAGTTTAGAAGAACGTGTGCACTCTGTAAAAGTAACACCATTCTCCTACTCTTCTCACCAAGTTAAAAAGGAGAAATCTATCCAAGTACCATTTTGCTTACTGAGAATTTGCTTGCACCCCTGACATCATATTCTCAGCTGCACAAGCAGAAAAAAAGAGCTTTCTACTGACAAGATTTAAACCCAGTGTGTGTCTTGCTGGTCATATTTAACAGGGTGGAAAAAAAAGTATTTCTACAAATGCATGCATGTCAGAGTCATTACCATTAACGTCCATATGTTTAAAGCTGTGATGGCTGAGAGAGAAGTCGACCATAGATTTGACAGCGAGGGATTTGGTTCCTAGATCTGGGCTCATCTATTAATCTAGATTAGGGTAGATTGTTGCTTTATTAACTATTGAGTTCTATCTCCCACCTGTCCCCCTGAATCAATCAGTAATGCATGTCCAGGGATTAGGAAAGAATGGCAGGCGGCAGCTCGGGGCGTTGTTTGCGCAGGATCAATTATTGGGCTGTAACAGGATCGCCAAAGAGCACTGGCTGTAATTATGGGCTCAGGGAGCGGCGGAAAGTGCCCACCTCGGAGCACAGTGTACGACTAGCACCGGCTAGCGATGACGCAGGAAACCAGGTTCAATGAACAACAGGCTTTCACTGCACACACACGCACACACACACACACACACACACACACACACACACACACACACACACACACATGTTTATGCACTATAACATCGTGATTTCTACACGTGGACTTCTTGGCAAATGATCAAAGGTCCAAATCTTCAAAATTGTAAACTCAATTCCCAGTAAAAGTTGGACTTTTACTCGCAATTATAAAAAAAAAAACATTTGGTACAACAAACACTTGACTGTCTTGTGAGGGAGTGTTAATAATGGATTCATGTGGTTGTCCTTTTCAATTACAATAAACACATGACATAATTACCCCACCCAACATGTCCTCACTCCCTGTTAAACAGTGAAATTATATTTAATGGTACTAATTGTAGTTTGTGTTTAACAGTGAGTCTGATATGTTCTAGGCCTGCCCTCCTCCTGCTGAACGACCTCCCCTTGATGGTGATTTGGCTCCTGCTGGCCTCGACTTTCAGGTAAGACCTTGGATCAGTAACTAAACAAAGGTCATAGGTGGCCTCTGTTTCTTTACAAAACAGAGTTGGAAATGATTTTGGATAAATGTGCGGATTATATTATTGACCAGAGGAAACTAAGCAAAAAAAAAGTACAACTTGCACATCTGTCTAAATATTAAAACGATTGTTTGCAGCTGGTTAGCTTAGCATTGAAACTGCATGTGAGGTCATTTCTCGCCCTATTTCTTTTCTTTTTAAAGAAAAGTTGGAATTCTTTGCAGAGAAACATGTTTGTTTTTTAACCCAGAGCTAATGAGAGGATAATACGACTCTCATGACGCAATCTGTGAAGTACATACTAACAGCTTGTTAGCTTAGCATTACAACTGGAAACTGTGAGAGCTAGCTAGGCTCATTCCAGATGTTAAAGACATCCACCTATCAGATTTAAGCTCCATTTTTGATCTATATAAAAAAGTAAGAGTGTTAACAATATGTAATGGGTTGCACAAGATATTTTTTAATATATAAGTAAAGCAAAAGTACTCAATCAGTTCATTGGAAATGAAGGGTTTTCTTTCATACTTAAGCCTGGCGTACACTGTACGGTTGTAGAACAGTCCTGGTGGAATGTCGACTCACACTGTACGACTGAATCGTTTACGACGCACGACCAAAGCTCATGATTTATGTGCTCACGCTGCATGACCCGATTGTCGGACATGACCTGAGAGCTCACACTGTACAAGTTAAATCGGGACGGTGCATTCATAATTTTCAAAAGAAAACTCCCACAGACGGGGGATTTCAGATGTCTCATAGGCACGGCTCAACTGGGCTACACACACACCGTCAAAAACATGCTCCCTCTCTCTCTCTCTCTCTCTCTCTCTCTCTCTCTCACTCACTCACTCACTCACTCACTCACTCACTCACTCTCTCTCACTCACTCACTCAAATCATGTGTGCACACAATCTGCATCACCAATAATAAACACAAGCTATAGCAGCTAAATCATATATTCCCTGTCACCTGGAGGTTCCGCAGATATTTCTGCCATAGTTTCTTTTATGATGCGAGAGGGAAGACAGATTGAAAAGACATGCCTGCTGTTGCCACGGTGATTTCAGACGCTGCCTGTCAGTTTGTGCAGCGATAATCACGGGTGGGGAAAGTCCTGGAGTCGGGCAGTCGGCTTGTGGTTCCGCTCACACTGTGCGATCGTATGACCAAACATGTCAGAAATTCATCCGACTGATCGGGAGCAGCTGCCTGGATGGTAAGCAGTAGACACACCTCAGTGTACACTGCATGACTGATGATGTGCGATTGGGCTGAAAGTCGCCCGACTTCAAAATGAGTCGTACGACTCAAAAATCGTGTCTAAATCAGCCAGAAATGCTTTTTGAGACTGCAACAAAAAAAAGCTGAGCTGCTTTTTTTTTCTGTGTTTACAGATATAATTTTTTATCAAACAAATATAGACTGGCTTTTCTTTTAAATAAACACAAGATACATGTGCACTAAGAAAAGGAAAAAGGGCTCAGTGAAGAAACCCCTTGTCCCAATTATGGTCCAATACGGATTTGAATTGCCCCCCGGGGACAAATCAAGTTTTTTGAATTGAATTGAATTGGATAAATGATGTAACCTGGCCCTTAAGTTGTCACCGCAACCAAAACAGCATTGCCACAATCAACAGACCCCAGGCTTTGTAGATTCATATTAGCCAGGTAGTAACAACGCCGATACTATCTACCCTACCACATGGCCCCTATTGGCCCCAACAACTCAACCATGTAGTCTGATATATGCAGCAAGAGCCAGGACATCTCCAGTCTTGTCAAGTGGGAACCTTCCACCACCGGTATTTTGACCAATTAGTCCTGTGACACCTCAGAAGGGCTGGACAATGTCCTCCGGTATCCCTGAGCCACCTCCCTCTGTGCCAGCTCTTACTGCCCATACATACTCACACGGTGTTGACTTGATGATTTAGACAGTTACCACCATAGTAAAGAACTGTTCTCTGTACGCACAGTAGGTAGAGTGAAACTAGTCAAGAAGTAACTTATCAGGCTTTTAACAAATTTAGTGTGGGATAAAATTCTACAAATTGTTAATTTGGAGCCCACATGAGACAGAAGACCTGTTCCATGTAATTAGAAAAAGGGATTTTGGAAGTTTTGCCTTACTTTGACTGGTATATCCCAGTGTTGGGACTCATTGGCAATCCCCTGACCTCTGGGGTTGACGGACAACTTTTTGGGGGTAGCCAGGGATTAGCCATAGAGAATTTCATACAGGTATATCCCTATGCTAGCCAGCTTAGACAATGAAAGCTACACAGACAGACATTTTAGAGACACTTAGCTTACTTTATAGATTTTTGCTGCTGTTACGGTGCATTGTGTCATGTACCATTAATTCTACCAATGTCTTGTGGCTGAAGTGTTGCTTTAAGAAAGAAACACACCTGGTGCCTGTCCTGGTTGTAAAATTGGCATGACTCCAATATCAATAGTTTGAATCCATAATTTTTTGCCATGTAAACCCTTGTCTTTTCCTCCCATTCAGTGAGCTTGTTCCAGAACAAGAAACGCTTAATAACCATCCCTGAAGCTAAATGAGTCTATGACACGGGTTGAGCTGAGGACCATGAATGGAAAAGACAAGTAGTGCTTGCAAATGCGCTGTCTAACTTTCACCAGCTGTTGTTAAATTCTTCCGGCAGCACTAATTGTTGTGCGTGTGGTTTAGTATAAGGATATCTGGGGATTACATGGCATAGTCTGCGTGCCTGCTGTCTAAGTGTGCGTTGTGTAGGGACAGGAGGTCATTCTGTAGCTGACTCTCAGTACAGTCTATCATGAACTCTAACATTATCTACATCCTCTAGGCTGCCATTTGAAAAAAAAAAAAATACATCTTTTGTTTGCATAATTGGCCTAATGGATGCTCAACCATTGCAATTTCAAGAGGACAGAATGCAGTCAGTATTTTTTAACAGACGAAGTATGTATTTCAAATTGTTCACCATTTATCTGCTGAATGGAGCTTTTCTGTCAGAATAAAAACGAGAATGAGGGTTTTGTTGTCAGTGCACAGGTTTTTACAAGCCAGGGTGATGTGCGACTTACTATGAGTCAACTGTTGTTCTTGTCCATGCCCCCTCAGCTAAACTAAGATAAGCTTGGCATGAATGTCAGAGCAAACTCTCCCTCTGGGATGGTCTGCGTGTGCAGGCCTGTTGGATAAGAAGCTATGTGGTTTACTGTTGCCCTTTTCTCAACAAACATGATACTGAACTTAATGATGTAATGTTGGATATACATTTAAAAATATCACCCTCGTCATCATGCTTTGTATATTTTCCGTCGAACAAGTGCACCATAGCTAGACTTTGCACGTAAAGGGCTTCATCCGTTTGCAGTTCTCGCTCACTCTGTTTAGAGACATTGTATGTAGACTTGTTTGGGGTTATTAAATTAAATTAAATTATTTTTTTTACAAATAAACACATCAGACAAATTGCCTGAAATATAAACCGTAAAGCATGGACTGCAAATGAAACGCTGTCGTTGTAAAAGCTCCTAAAACCTGCAGGGGGAAATTCTTCTGGTTGCAAAGAAAGTTATGATTCAAGACAGAAAACTGAGTCTACTTCCCACTTGAATTATTACCCCAGGAAATATTTTCCTCATTAGTTTCTTATGCTAAATGTTAAATGGATGGTAGATGGACTTACTTTCTAGCCTTCTCAATACTCAAAGCGCTTTTACACCGCATGTCACGCCTAAACATTGAAGCCCATTCACACACTGATGGCAGATGCCGCTATGTAAAGTGACCATCAGAAGTACCATATCCCATTCGTACACAATCATACGCAGCCGACGTAGCAGCAGGAGCAACTTGGGGTTAAGTGTCTTGCAAAGGGACACATTGGACATGTGGCTGCAGGAGCTGGGGTTCAAATACATCACCGACCTTCCTGCTGAGAGACGACCGCCCCGTTATCTGGCTACTTTCAAGTTTTCTCCAAAGCTGCATGATGCTATTGTCCTAAATCATATTATACTTAGAATGTATCAATCAATCACATTTATTTATTAAGCACATGCTGTACATGAAACAAGAGAGCAATACAGAAGGCAAAACTCACACATAAATGTTTGCCTACACACATGCACACAGAATACTAACAATATAATTAGAGAGAGAGAGAGAGAGAGAGAATACTTGGCCTAATGGAGTCAAAGGCCTCCTTAACAAGACGAGTAGGAACTATGTCATGCGGGCAGATTTCATTTTAAAAACAGATTCTTTAAGTGAGGCTAGGGAGATGGGCTCAAACCAGTTCAACTGGGCAGAGCGAATAAGAGAGACAGAAACATCCATCGTTGGTACTTGAATGCTGTTTCGAATGCTTCTAACTTTACCAGTGAAGAACTTCAAGAAGTCGTCACATTTACTTAACGGCACACCTTGGGTGATTCTGGTAGACGGACAGATGAGAGAATTTATGGTACTAAAGAGGACCTTAGGGTTATGGTAGTTCTTTGAAATAAAGTCAGAGAAATGTTTTGCTCTTGCTGCCTTAACTGCTTGCTGGTACCTTAACAGCTGGTCCTTTAAGATATCATAGGAAATCTGGAGCTTACAACCAGTTGTCAAAACTAAATCAAGTGTGTGCCCAAGTTTATGGGTGGGACCAGTTACATGCTGTGTGAAATTAAAAGATTCAATTAAATTAAGAAATTCACCAACCAGTGGTTTGGAAGGACAGCACACGTGGATATTAAAATCACCAAGAATCAGCACGCTGTCATATTTCGACATTATCTTAGACAAGAGGTCTGCAAATTGAGGAATAAAGTTGTTATCAGGTTTAGGAAGGCGATATATCAAGATAATTAACAAAGGGTGTGCCGTCCGATACTTTAAGAACCTGTACTTCAAAGCTGGAGAAACGACCCAGCGGTAGGCAGGTGCAGTTAAAGGTGTTTCCAAAAAACGACTGCAAGACCCCCGCCCCGTCCGGAGGGTCTTGGCATGTTAAAGAAGGCGCAGTCGGGAGGAGACAGTTCAGTGAGTGGACTAACCTCATCAGAGTTCATCCAGGTTTCTGTTACCAGCAGGAAGTCTAATCCTTGGGAGGTGAAGAAGTCGTTGAGGATGAAAGTCTTATTTGACAGTGATCTTGCGTTGAACAGGGCCAGTTTTACCGGGGTGGCAGATCTGTTATCCACTGACTGTACCCAGGGCAGTGAGCGGAGATTACTAAACATTCGGTGAGGGATTGTGTTTTTGGGTCACGGTGAAGCCTTTTGTGAGATTCTCACCGGTATGGTGGAACTGCGTGAACCTTGATCGAGATCGACAGAGGCGTGAGCTGGAGATGCGGAGCTGCGAAGAGAGGAACAGGGTCCTAGCGAGCGTCATTCTCTAATATTTTTGTAGATATATATTAGCCTTAATCCAGGGATTGGCCACCTTTTGATAAACAAGGTATTACCACAGTGTTGTGTCAACTAGGGAAGAGGCGTGATGATGCATATCTGACCTGTCAACCAGTTATAGTCACAACTGCTCCCAAAAGAACAAAATGCCAATGACTTTAATGCTAATCTCAAACTCAAGGCTTCTAAACTGAATTCACAAACATCCAAGAGGTTTTATCCACTACTTCTATACGAGCTGTAAATTAACCCCTGTTCTCGTCCTTATCCCTCTGCACAGCATGCTGCCTCTGTTACTAAAGGACTGCCTGCTGCTGCCCTATGCGGTGACATCACTGGCCTTCCTCTTCTTCAGCATCTATCTACTGTCTGCACTGGAGCACTGTTCAGAGGAAGAACTGAGACTGGGAGCCTACCACAAGCTGCTGTTCTTCCTACCCAGACTGGACCTGGCTGGTATTGTAAGATGGAAGGTTAGTGAGGGCAGGAACTTCAAGCCTGTGTTTAATTTCCTCTGGCAGATGGTTCAAACATTTTCCACCCAGCCTGTCTCAGCTTCTAGGTTGGATCATAGGGACCTTTTGAGAAATTGATTATATGAACTGGAAGGTTCCAGACCATTCTGAATTTGCGAATGGGGCTGTGACGTTGTATCGTTACAATATGAAGCATTGATCTTGCCATTTGGAGGTCAAAGGCTGTGACACAACTTGAGTTGTTCTTGTACAGCTAGATTATGAAACGCCTCGATAACTGCACAAAGGGCCTAGGAGATGTACGTAAACGAATGTACCACAAACCAATTCCTTGCGTCGGCGTGGAAACAGTAGCCTCAGCAGAAAGTTTAACTGTTCGGCCAAGGGATTATTATGTGTGTCATCAGCTGGGCCTGTTTAAGAGAGCAAAGAAAATCTGATTTTTGCTTTATGATTACGTGACGACTGCAAACAAAAGCAGTGTGTCTGCAATACTTGACACAGCCCGTAAATCCCTTCAATAGCCCTATTCAGATTGCCCTTTGAAGGCGCAATATGTTTGCCCCTGTGGTGTTTGGCCTTCATTATGAACGTCACAGAGGCAGACAAAGTGGTCCCACCTCTCTCCTGCCATCAGGGATGCTAACAGAGGCGTTGCAGCGGGGAGACAGGATCTACAAGGCCAGCTGAGTGTGTGTTTCTATACACACTGAGCTTCCGCAACGCCTTAACGCAATGTGAAATCACAGGCTTGGACCCCAATATTTGGCCGTTGCAGAATCAATTTGAATGTACAAAGACGTAATGATGGCGGCGAATCGGTTGGACACGGTTATGGAATCACACCCTAGTGAAACAACAATATGTACACAATGCCAGGCTTTGGTTTTGAGAAGCACTCCTGTTGATATGCTGGTTAGCAGAATAGCCTATAATTCTTAACCAATAATATGCATATTTTTCACACACTAGAAGATGATTGGTACTTTGGTCTAATTATTACACAAGCTCAGGTAAATGGAATCCGTATCTGAAAGGGAATAATGGTCTCAGACATCTGATTAAAACCAGGCTTCATTTAGTTTGTTTTTTAGTTAAGATGGGTTACATTCCATTTAGTATATAGTCCATTTCTTCCAGACCTTCATACAGTATATTGGTCACATTTTAAACTTAAAGAGAAGGTCGGTCTCTGCATGCAGTGTATTTCGATGACTATTGCTATCCAATCATCCTTTAATGGCGGGTTTACCTGCAGCCACTTCCGTGTGATGGCTTTCTTAGTAGCAACCAGAAGGACTTATAGTAATATTTATCGTGTGACATGAGATTGTCCGGGATTTTGCCCAGGTATAGTATGATAAAAGAGCAGTCCACGTTTATTCGTTTGACACTCTTCTTTTCTTAACTTTTTTGTTGAACTATTTTGAGAATGCATTTGTGTATTTATACACGCTGCCAACTCAATAAAAAGTTGTTCACAAAAAAAAGGAACAAAAACTTCAAACCTTCTGATTCTACAAACAATACAACACAATACACTTTTGTTTTGTCTTGGATTTCAAATGCTACACACTTTCAGATGCCTCATCAGTAGAATCAATACATAAAAACAAACACAGCTTTAAGATTAGAGTCACAGGCTTGCAGAGTGCATTTTTTTTTTTTAGTTGGCTTTTTGTGCCTTTTATATGAGAGACAGGACTGTGGATAGAGTCAGAAATGGGGGAGAGAGGAGTGTGGAATGACATGCAGGAAAGAAGCCACAGGTCGGATTTGAACCTGGGCCACCTGCTTGGAAGACCACAGCTTCCACACATGGGGCACGCGCACTAACCACTGCGCCACCAGCGCCCCATTGCAGAGTGCATTTTGATTCCATATAATTACATATTTCCTGTAAAGACAGATCACAAGCAAGGACTTTTTTTTTAGCCGCGTCAGCTATGTAATAGTGTGACATCATAGCAGCCCAACACAGTGTAGCCCGCTATTAATTAAGTTAAACGTTGAAGAAGAACAGGGACACAGTAAACGAGGGCCCCTTTGGGTCGGATCGGTACCCTTGACCCCCCAACAGAAGGGTACCAAAAAAGTAGGACGGTACGGATCCCTTATTTTGGTCACATTCCCAACTTTTGACGGTGGAAACACCAATAAATTGGTACCGTAATGAACTGAACCGGGCCGCTTGGTGGAAATGGGGCTTTATACGACTTCCACTCTGCCATCTCAAGTCAACTTCTAAACTTAACCACAGTGACAATGCATAAAAACTCAAGATTTATTGGAAGCAACGTTAGTAAACCGGGTTGAGACCCCTACAATAAGGTGCGAGGGACTGGGGAACCAAACTGTCCATGGAGGTGGTTAAAACATTTAACGCTGGCAGAGTAATAGGCTAATTTTATTTAAGTAATTTATTGTAATAAATGCCAGAAGCAGAACATAATTAATCTCTTGAACTACTTTATTTTTTAGATATTTTCACAGTAATGGGTAAAATATTAAGTGATTTTTCATTTTTATATGATTTTGAAAGGAATCTCACGACCCCCTCTCAATGTCTTGCGACCCCCACTTTGGGAACCACTGATATACAGCATATGAAAATAGTAGTATTTCTGTCGTTGATTGAGATACTGGCACATTTTACCAAAGATATATATATATAGCACTTTGAGATTTTTTTTGTAAAGTGCGTTATAAATTAAATGTATTATTATTATTACCAAATATACATGTGTTAAAAAAACTAAATGATTTCACAGGAACTTTAAAGCATGCTCTCTTTGTGCTTCTAATAATGCATTTAGTCAATGAACAGTAATCAAAGAAGTGATACTGCTTCTTGATAGCGTTAGAAGTGCATGTCTGCTTTTGTGTATGGGGGAACGGAGGATGTGTAGCTGATGTATTTGTAATAAGAAGGGTGCTGATTTCAGGACCCCAGGGTGGCCCGGACTTTGAAAGTGGCACTAGACCTAAATTGCAACCGTGTGAGAAGATATACCCAACTGTATAAATAAAGATCATGTGCCGCTGTAAGCTGTGTAAGCTGTCCGGGGATGAAAGCCGCTGCCAGGCAAAGAATTATTTATCACTTATTTAAGTTTCCACAGCGTCTGAAGTGGCTGCACCGCCGGCCCCTTAGCGACAGGGGCACTGCTAGGGTGTCAGAGATTAAGAGAAGGTGTCTTTTTATAGCATGTGTCATTAACACAGGTTTGCCTACATATATTTATTTACACAAGCAGCATAAATAGCAGGCCCTGATGATGGCGATAAGGTTTCATGGGTTTGGGGGTGGCGAGGCGTGTGTGGGTACGAGGTGTTTCCTCCATCTTACTCGCTGACTTTTCTCTGGGTCATAAAGCCCAGCTAGACGTGAAAGATCTCACTGCCACTTGTGTTTGCGACTCTGTTACAAAGCAAAAAAAGTCGCTATGGAGGCCTGGATTCAAACAGGCCATTCAGTGTTACACTACGAGCCTCCATCTCTCCTTTATAGCATCTCTGTAACGATCAATATAATGTGAGACAACAAACGGTTAACACCTGTGGTTTGAGAGCTTCTTCAAATCATACATTGGTTTGATCTTATAGTTACACTGCAAATGAATTGACAAGCTAACAGTTTGTTCTCAGCCTGACGTGCCAAGGCTTGTTATTATTTTCTAAGTAGAATGTTCTGCTTTGGATGATCAGTTCTGTAATCATCAGAGATACATAAAGTTGGAGTTTCCACAATTTGAAAATATCATCAAATCAAGTCTACAAAAGAGGCAATATTTGCAAAATGCTGCCTCTTAAGCTTAACAAATAAAATGTTGCTAAATATTTTCAGGTTCAGGTTACTTTATTTGTACCCGTAGGTAAGTTTGGTTGCAGCGTTGCAAAGCGAGAGTCACTTAATACAACACAGAGAATACATAAAACATACAAAGTGCAAATGTTTGTCCCTCAAGGTGATTGCCACCATCTTTTAAACTATAAAAAAAAATAATTTGTAACAATGTTTTTTCTGTTAGAAATATTCCCTCTCCAAGCCCAAGCTCTGAAAGAAAAAAAAAATAAACACCATGATGCCATCAGTGAGCAGGGTTGTGATTAAGAAAGCCTAAGTCACAAATTTGATATCACTTTTCAGAAACAGATTTTCCCAACGGATCTTGATGCCTGTTCAAAAAAAAAACAAAAAAAAAACTTTTCCCTGCTAAGAACGACAAGTTACATAAAACAGCCCAACGAAGGGCTGAAAGAACAGGGGCGATGTGGGAGCGACGGCTGTTTCGTTGGTGATCAACTAGCAGCCGCATTTTGGACTAACTGTAAACAGATTGGAGGTGACTGACTGAGGCATGTGCAGAGAGAATTACAGGAAAATAGTGAAATGTGTTTAAAATCTTAAGAGAAAGTTAACCAGTGGACTTTGGGTAAAGATCCAAAAACTACAAGATGCTTGGTCTGTTCTTCTGCATAGTTCTTAAGTAGAACCCACCAATAAGCTACTTTGGTTCTGCTTACTTGCAGCAGTTCTGTATAAATTCAACATCCAATCGGGTCTTGTGTCTCGTTTGAAATAACTACCTTACCCTCTGTTTTGTCTGTCTGTGTTGCAGTTCTACATCAGCGTAGCAGTCATGGTCGGTCTGAGCTTCGTGACTGTAGCGATGGTTCCTCCGCCACATCTACCCGACCTGTTTCCTGTGCTGGTCTCTCTTGCCTCATTTTCACACTTCTTTGGGACATTTTTGTATTTCAACATCGTCCAGTTCAGTGAGCCGCCCAGCAGAAAGACCCAGAAGAAGACCAATTAAATGGAGCCAAAGTTAAGTGATACTGACTGGAAGGTTTTACACCACTGGGAATGTCTGAAGGTTGTCACTTCCACCTGGATCACCATAGGCTGCAATGATGAGTCCACATGTCAGGAAAAATGATAAGCAACTAAATTACTCGTTAAAGAACATTTTCAAGTAAAAAAAAAACACACCAACTTGACGGTACCAGGTTCTTAAATATGGGCGTTTTCTGCTTTATCTCTCCCTGCATTACATCAGGTCAATAGCTTTTGTTCTTGGACGTTGAATTAGACAAAAAAAAAAAGCTGAGATTTGATACAATTAAAGTTTTCTCTCTTTTTGTTACTTAAATAACTGTAAATGGAAAAATTGCTAAAGAGCAACTCAGAGGGGATGTGACATCAAATTAAAGGAAAGGATGGTAGTTATTCTCCAGTTTGGACCAAATTGATTCTTGAAATCACTCATGTTACTAAAATTCAATTAAAAGCTCTAAATTTACCACTGTCCCATAACCACATGACTTCCTTCATGTCAAACATTCCTCTTTACTGCAATTATAGTTTTGCTGGTCCCAATGATTCTCCACTCTTCAGACTACACAGATTCTGGCATATTTCACAGGGACAAATCAGCAGAGTGCTGCCTTCTCATTTGACTTTAGACACAGTCCTCTCGGTGCCTGTAAGCTCAGGCGCCAGGTGGTGCCAACAATAAAACGATCACCTGCTGTAATGTTCAGTTGATGTTAAGAGCACGGGGGACATGAGTAGATGAAACGTTTTTGTTAACTTTGAAAGTCGTAGTTTGAAGGTGGTGCTGGAGTCAAAGAAACTGTAAGGTGTTCCTGTTATTTTGTCTGTCCTCTGTACCTCTTTCAGGGTTTTTTAATTAAACGCCTCCCTGATGGGACTGGACCCAGGTCCAGCAGCAACGGTTTATCATCATCTGTCCATGTGAACTTTTTGTAAAGGTTTTCTAAGGTATCTTTTTTTATCCATTGTTGAAGTCATTTTGTACAAACTTGTGAAAATAAATAAAAAAATCCCAATGACCTAAAGTGAACGTGGTTTTAATGCGACATTGTAAAATGATTAGACTTTGAGCAGCTTCACATAAACTGTCTACATTTACCAAGTATCCTCACTAAATCAGCCCTAACAGTCTGCCATGGACAGAGCCAATAATTGGACAGAAATTATATCTTTCAAAGCTTTTACTCAACATCATTAAATATTCATTACCAGTCCTAGATACTACAAGGGTCCTGCTCAAAAGACCTGTTCATTTAAAACAAAACCAGTGACGGGACAGGCCTTAAAAAGAGATGATGGAAGGTGACATATCAGAACATAACGCCATAAAAGTTGAAATACCACAGAAAAATGGTGCAAGCTATTTCTTTCTCCAATCTCCGAGCGAGTTAATGACGGGCATAAAAAAATCCATTACAACTATAAATGTTATCAGGTCAGCGAGGGTTGCCTGTGCATCTGAGGCTCCAGGCCGGTAGCCAATAATGGGCCACAGGGACAAATAGGAGCCTGAGATCTGAGTTAACTGTTACTACAATGGGGGGTGAACACGAGGGGGCAATTAGAGGCGGCGTGAAAGACGCTGGTTTGCCCTTCTGTTTCACATGTTTATGTAAAGTCGGGTCAATTCAGAAAGATAGTATGAAGACCGAAATGTGGAGTTGGAAAGCAAATTAATTGATTACAGTTCGTTAATCAAAAAAGATTAGTTGAATATTGTTTTGCATGACATTTTCAGTAATTTGACGAGTCCATTGGGTGAGAAAGAAAATCGAATGGTTTGCAATTTCCTTTTCCATCGAGGGCAGGCATGCAAATAAGCTAAAGGCTGAAAATGCTTCATAATCGATCAATAATTTAGAGAGATGCACAGATTGGGAAAATCAGGGCCGATGCCAATACAGATGTTTGAAATAACAACTTAGCTTTTAATGTTTGTCGAATGACTTCGCTTGGTGTCAGACTCCCACAATGCCACCAACATCTCTCGTGTTTGACGATGAAAACAAGTCAAGAGTTTGTCCAGCAGGTGACTTCATCTGCCCAATAGAAAACTGTTCTAGATGTCGGTGTTAAATTGATTTGGTACAACAAATAAACATCCGGCTACTGACGTCGCTTCATGCCACACTATTTGCAGATGTGCCGATGTCCGTCAACGGAGTCAATATGGGCCATACAGATGTTGAACCGATCTGTATCTTGCTTTTACTCATTACATGTGAGGATTTTCTTTTTATATCTCTTTGATTTAAAAAATAAGATAAAAATTGTGATGTCAAAATTGGGCAAATTTGGTGATTTCCTCTTGGGAATCAAGAATCAGACATTCATTTTAGCAACTTGAGGTGAATGTTATCAACATATTATTAGTCAATTCATAGAAACCTATCAATTACAAACAGTTAATAGGCTAGGATATGATGTCATACTCCTGCTGTATCTACACTGCTCTGTTTGAAGATATATGCTAATATCTATGTCGTCTCTTTAAGCGTTTTCAGACTGATAATGGAGTATCCAGTTCATGAGAGAGGAGTTTTTTTTAAGGAGCTAAATGCCAGAAGTGAGCCTTGTTTGTTTTTAATCCACAGTGAACAAAAGGCTCCTGTCTGACTTGTTATCCACAATAAATATCCCTGCTTTTTGTGGCTCTAAATCTTACACTTCAGGGGGCGCTGGTGGCCGACCGGTTAGTTCACGCACCCCATGTACAGAGGCTACCGTCCATAAAGTGGGCGGCCAGGGTTCAAATCTCCTTTTCTGCATGTCTTCTCCCTCTCTCTCTCTCTGATATCTGATAGCTATCTCTCTCATAAAGGCATAAAAAAAAGCCTCTGTTATGAAAGATAGAAAGAATATTCCCAAGGGGTCCAAGATGGCTGAGACAGGTTATTTCCAGAAATAAGAAAATGAGCCAGCAGATTTAGATCCTGTGGAGAAAAACATCAGTATGAGATTATCCGATGGCTCCGCGGCGGTAAGGGGGCATTAAAAGCACCCCGGGTCCTTCTTTCAAACTCTTAAGGGGCCAGTATCAAAACATTAGTTTTGTTTATGGGCGCGCTGGCTTTGTCCTTCATGTGGCCTCTAAGGGTGATAAAGTGAGAGTTACACGATCCACCTTAGGCAGAAATAGGAAATGTTGCTGTGAACACCAGCTGTTGCGTAGGTCGACTCGGGCAGTGAGAGGCCTCGGCCTTCCCAGGCGCTGCCAAATAAAGAGACTACTGTGTTGTGTGAGACAGTCATCCCCCCCCCACCCCCAACCTTTACTTTTCATAAGGTGTTAAACTGCACTGGTGGGGAGGATTGCATAGTTTTAGGGGATGAGGGTTGCCATCTGAAAGAACATTATTTGTACAGCGTTGCAGCATTGTGGTTAATGTAGAATCAACATTTGTCAGGTGCCAGGCAGAGGCTCGGGCTGCGGGAAGACAGGGTTCTGACATGTCAGAGGATTCGCTCCCGCAGTTTCAGACACTTCTCCTGCAAATGAATGACGGCTTGTGAGACATCTCAGCCTCACCGCTGACAGCGCGGCTTCCGCATTCATCTCCTGCCTGATCTCGGCGGGATCATACGCACAAGAGGTGAAGTGCAATTCCATTAGCTGTCAACAGCAGAGACGCCTCGCTAACAAAAAACCAGGGGAATATTGAGAGAGGAAAACATGATTGTAACCCCACTGGCACCCGCTGATATTACACACAGCACAGTCACTGTCAAGTTTCAACGTTCACAGAGAAAAGAGGTATCAGGAGGGGATTTTTTTTTTTTTTTTAATAAACAAAAACAATCCTGTTCAAAAACCAACATTTTTCTGTCATTTCATATTCAAAATTGTTATCGTGTCTCAGTCCATGATGCACATGAGGGACCTGATCTCAAATCCCTGAAAAAGAAATGATAAACCTTTAAGTTACTCATGATCTGTGTCCGTCGGGTAATTAGACTGTGTAGTCTGTGACTTCAGAGAACTTATGACAAAAGGCAGGCAAGCACAGATAACTTTCACTAATTGCCCACATCGAGGTTACTGTCTTTTTTGCCTGTCATGTGCTTATTTGACTTCCGGTTTTCTTGGAGCCAGCCTCAAGCGGACACTTGACGAACCGCAGGATTTTGCGCTTCCGCATTGGCTTCATTTTTCAAGGCCGGAGGTTGCCGCTTGGTTGTGACTAACCCAAAATCTTCTCCTTTGATGATTCTTATAAATGATTAAACCCTCATGTATACATAACTTTAAAAAACTGATTGTTTCCTTTTTATATTAACATCGTAAAGACATGGGGCGCACGCTCTAACCACTGCGCCACCAGCGCCCCATGTATGGAGGTTCGAATCCAGCCTGTGGCTCCTTTCCTGCATGTCATTCCCCACTCTCTCTCTCTCCCTGATTTCCAACTCTATCCACTCTCCATTAAAAGGCACAAAAAGCCCAAAAATAAATTATAAAAAAACATTATAAAGACACAATTAAGTGTATTTTCTACACCCTGAAATGAAATGCACTCGCTCATCAAAACACATTTAGCTTCAGCCCTCTGCTAGATTTGGTTTAAACATCTACTTTTTTTATTCTCAATGTGTGAATATAAAAAAAAAAAAACAACAACACACACATGGGTGTACTTTCTGCACCCTGAGATGAAATGCAATGACATTCAGAAATCATGTCTTAAAGGAATGCATACTCTGCAACCTGCGTTGTCGATCGAAGGCCACCGTCCTCACTTGGACCAAAACAGCCTAATATACAACTCCCCCCTTTAATTACAAGCGTGTGTTCAATCAGGAGGCATAAAACTCCCGGTGGGTAGGTGGCATCTGTCCGTGAGGGCCTGCTAGGATTGATGTGGCAGTAGTGTGAGCGCTGCCTGGGTGGACCGGCGACACAGCCCCATCACTTTTATGACATCTTAAGGAATCTTCTTTTTAATACAGCCCATTACTGCTGACATACAAATCTTCACCAACGTGGGCCCCATCTATGGCCTGATCAATTTTTACTCTGCTGAGGCATCCCCTTTCCCCTCATTTTGTCATCTCAAAATTCACATTATATGGGATTTTCTTATGGGGAAAAAGTGCAATAAAAATACGTTAGCACCCCGAAGATGTGCACAAGTCAGTGCTTGGCTCTTACTAAAAATGCTTTGTGGAAAATAAAATTTGTTTCTGTAGTAAGCAGAACTGTTTAAATGTTATTTATTTTTATGTTCCTAAGAAAATATATTGTGAGGTGCAGCATTGATTTAGAACATAACCACGTCTGGATACGGGTCTGAGGGGCTGAATTTATGAATCCTTTGCACAACTCCTTTAATTGAATTTTCCAAATCTCTCACCACACACAAATAATCAATACCCACTGCTGAGGGAAACTTGCCTCAGAATTATTAGAGCCTCTCTTTTTCAATTTTGTAGTCATCAGCACATACAGACGCTGCGGGTAATGCCGTGACTATACCCAGAGGATTTATGCCCGCCCCAAGCCTGATTTGCTCAACGAGAGTGACTTCTTTAGAATGCTTACTGAAACTTTTGTTAACCTTAAAAGGACGCTCGTAAGGGCTTCTTAACGCTGCACTCACACTTTGAGGAAAGCAGTAGTTTCAACTATCACAGCGCAAGGCGGGAAAGGAGATGACAGGGCAGGGAACAAGGCAGAGAGGGGAAGGAAGAGTGGCAAGGGAAGAAGTCGTAGGGGGAGAATTTGGGGATACCAGGATCTGCTGTCAGCGTATAAATGTCCTTGAGGATTTACTGTGGAGGGTGGAGGTGATTGGGGAGAGGGCTGGTAGAGTAAGGGAGACTCTATCTGCAGTCTAATGCAGAAAATAAGCTGGAATACAAAATCTGCAGTTTTTAAAGTGTGAATATGCACTGAAAGTAAAGAGCACCCCTTACAAGATAAATACACTTATGGGTGTTCCTGCTATACTGCCTAGGCAGGTCTGGTATGACCAGAGGTGTCTTATAGCTCATTTGATTTGAATACTATATTATACTACCTTTACTTTACATTTGATCATCCCTCATTAGTCTATCATGAATAGTTTGTGTATTTGCCACCAGGGTTCCAATAATAAATATTGATATACACATTTTTATTTAACCTTTATTTATCCAGGAATATTCGGACCAGACTCAGAACACAATTTAAATGGTCATTAATGCCAATGGCCGACCAAATCATTGAACAGTTAGCCCATTGATAATGCTATTTTAAAGTCTGCTAGATATCCAAATTTACTTTCAAGTCCTAGTACAAGGCGCACAGGTCACGTTGAAGTGTTACCGACTGAACTGACGGTCATCACTCGAGCAGAGAGTGTCGAGGCAGCCAACAGGAGCTTCTCTGCCGCATGCTGTCCGGCCTTGAGCTTCATCATTCTCTTTAGTACTTAAAGAGTTCTGTGGTCATTTTGAGTCCCAGAATGTGAAGTTAACAGCCCGTCAAATCATGTCCGTTTTCATATGCCATATTGACCGAGTATGAGAAAAGCCTAGCTACAATGAGCAGAAGATTCTTTTATGGTTCAACAAACATCAGTAATTATCATTATCAAATTATGTTTTGGTAACTTTAAATTAGGGTCACAATGTTCACCATTAACTAGCTGCTTATTAGCATGCTAATTAGTAGCATACTGGCTGCTTATTAGTCATTATTGAGCCCTTATTTGCCCTCAATACCTTCATACTTACTGCTTATTGAGAGTAAGTGGACAGTTGTTGTACATGAATATGCTTAGCTTAGTACGGCCCTTATAAGGTAGAAGTGAGTAAAGGATATTAAGATCCTAACTTCATCAATAAGCAGTAATTGGAGGGTATTGAGGGCCAGTATGCTACTAATTAGCATGCTAATCAGCAGCTAGTTAATGGTGAATACTGTGACCTTGATTTAAAGTTACCTATGTTTTTTTCGACAGCAGATTTTAACATTCGCAGTTAAACATCAATACAGTTCAACTCAATACTGTAGATTAGTGAATGTGCACGATATGATAACGGTGAACTTTCATACTGTGGAATACCGTCAAACCGGCAAATTGGGTTCCAGCGTCACGCTGCGATATCAGTTTACCCCTGCAAAACTGTTTGCTAGTCATGAGCGACTATCTTCTGCCCCCTCATACAAAAGGTTCCTGAGTGAAGAGTCTTTTTTTTAAAACACAAAAATAAATGTTTGACTTGCGGTCTTCATTTGAAGGTACTCAAGCAGGTCATGAGATGTTCTCAAAATTGATCACGTCTTTTACATCAGCATTCAATTCAGCTTGATTTGCATTTTTTTTTAATACTTTGAATGCAAACACATTTCTAATCTGCAGCTCAGGTGATGAAGGTCTTTACCTGGTCACTTGAATTCATGTTATTACGATGCCCCAAGGGGGGGGGGGGGGGGGGGGATTGTGGGAACACATAACAGGCAGTGAGCTAAGTCAACGAACTGATGAGTCATTGTGGTGTGTAATGAGGGTAAGGCAATATCATTGATATTTTGACTCTGGATCTATGGAGTATTGAAACCACCAAGTGGAGAACAGTTAGTCACAATGATTCATGAATCAATCTCTTCTGTGCACCCTAAGAAAACATCTGACGTGGCAGGAAATGTTAGATCTACATTCAAAGTTTATAATGTGGTTCTTGTAAAATATTGCTTATTTTTCTTTTTTTTAAATGTTCTGAAGTAACAGACTTTCTTACATAATCTTCTTCATTAGCATATAAATTATACGGACAAATCTCAGATAAGTGGCACTTCTTGATAATTCTCCTCAGCGTCTTTCAAAGAGTATCTCTCACCCCTCTCCTCCGCGTATTCAGCACATGCGCCCACCGCCTAAAGGCCACAGCAGCATATCTAAACAAACATTTTACACTAGAGCAGAATCATGCTGAAAGATACCATCAGCATCATCTGTCTGGATTTCATGCTCCCAGCAGATATAGGGCAGAACTCTTCAGCGGCTTTGAATAACAGTTTGTTTACTTAAAATGTGTGTCTCAATACACATAGAGGGCCGATTCTCTCCCACAGCTATCTGCCTTGACATTGTGAAGTCTGTTGTTGTAAGGAGGCTTATGCAAAACTGATACATTTCACAGATCCACCATGTGACAAAAATGTGACATTCCTGCGGCGTGGATCCACAATGCATCATGTATGTTCGGCCTCGCTCACTGGAACTAATTAAAATAATTTCTAACAGCCTTATCGGAAAACAAGCTCCCCTCCTGACAATAGCCCTTATTAACTTGAAACAAGAAACCATTGTGTGATTGGATCACAAGAATGGCTCTGCTGCAGGCGCAATATGTGCCTAAAATAATCAAATTAATTCTTTCTCTGGGATATCCACTCATTGGCTTGTTTGTGTAACCATAACAAAATGTTGTTTTTCCTCCAAAGGTCGCCCTGCACACGATGGTCAACCAAAACAAGCACCCATTGATGCTTTGAAAGTTTCACAACAGAGAGGATGAAGGAAGGAGCAAATGGAATAGTGGCCAAGCAGTGGAAAGGGGGATGTCCTGTGGGGATGAAACGGCATCGTGACTGCATTTGTTTTCCTGCTTATGTTGAAATCAGTCAAACTGTTTCCACAAAACGTTTTGTCGGAGACCCTTTGACGGAGAAGAGATAATTCCCTTTTTATGAAGGATGTCATATGAAAATAATTAACAAATACAGCCTTATAGAAGCAACAAGGAGGGATACTCTCTTTGCAACAAGCACTTTTTATTTTTTATTAATGTCACTGTTTTTTATATTATTATTGTTTGTGTTTTTTCCATTTATCACTTGATTACCTCCTCTCCTTTACTCTGACTTTTTAGGCTGCTGTAATTCCCTAGACAGGATCAATAAAGTTGAACTTATCTTAAAATATTGAGCGGACAGGGGCGTCGGTGGCCTGGTGGAAGGTGCGCGTGCCCCATGTGCGGACATCCCGGGTTTGGTTCTGACCTGTGGCTCCTTTTCCTGCATGTCATTCAGCAAACTCTATCTCCCCCTTGTTTCTGACTATCCACTGTCCTCTCTCTCTCTCTCTTTTTTTTTTTTTTTTTAAATAAAAAAACGTATAAAAAAACAAAACAAAATAAACTTTTTAAAAATATATTAAGTGGACACTATGAAAACAGTCAAGTTATTCAATAAACTCAAATTATACCTTTTGGGGGAATCTGTGTTGACTAAATACGCTTCAAATTTGCAAAGTCTTACATCTTAAATAAATCTTAAATAAATAGTAATAAGTAATAAATTTTGAACCCACATCTCGACTTAGCCGCAGCCATAAAACCTCTCTTTAATCAATGTGCTAAAATAAAACCCCTGTTGTGTGAATTTGCTGTGTTTGTCTTGATTGCATGAAAGCATATCAGCACATGATTATCACACAATGAAAGCTTGTTTACACTGACACTGTTGTAGGTCTGTTGAATTTATCACCAGGTACTTAACCTTGACTGTGATGAATGACTCCCACTTTGGGTGCTTAAAAGGCACGCAGCAATAAAAAAAAAGGGAAACAAAAAGAAATGCCATCCAAAAATGTGTGCTTTCCTCTTTGATGCCACAAATGACATGCGGCATATCCTACATTTTTTTAAATGCATTTTAAAACTAATTTGGTCAGCAGAAATATGCAGAAAATCCCATTACTTTCTAAGAAAGTCATGATTCATCCATGTGTTTGTAGGTTTGTGTGTTTACTTAGCTTCCTGTGTCTTCTCAGGTTTAGTCCTCAGGTCAGAAGAAGATCAATGTGAAGGAACGTCCTTGTTCACTGCTGCCATCTACTGACTTAATAGAATACAGAATCAAGGAAATACAATAAAAAGCACACACACAAAAACAGCAATGCACAGAAGAGAAAAAAAAGTGGGAATCGGAAGATGAGAGTTCACTGTGTTTGTAATGAATGAGCAGCCCTAATCTGAAAGGGAAAGCCATGTCAGAAGTGAGTATTCAGTTTGAAATAAAACCCGTCATCTCTCCATCTCAGGCTTTGATGGAGACGGAGACATTTCCGCCTTTTAGCAAAGATTTAACACCGAAGAAAAAGTCTTTCCTCCAGCTCTCTCCTGGTCCTGATGGATGCAGCCGCTGGGTGTTCCAGCCTGGATCACAAACGGGTCTCGTCTGGGCAAACCAAGAGAGAGAATGATGTCATAAAGGTCCCATATAATATCTTCAGGAGTCATCAGATTCTGATTCTGACAGTGTTCTCTGTTGGATAAATGATATATTGTTGCATTAATTACCCCTAAAGGACCACACATTACTACTTATAAACACTAGTTATTTTGAATTCAGTCACAGAACGGTGAATTAAAAGCTTGAATACGACCAGAGAGATTCAATTTAAATGAAAAGCAGATAACTGAGAGGGATGGTACGTATATAAAAGATACAATTCAATACTTGTATAATGACTTCGACTATTCATGAATATCCTGAATGTGCTACTTTTATATCAAATCTATGATCAGATAAACGGTCTCTGAGGTATTGATAATCCAACATGCCCAGAAAAAAGTTTTGTTGTTGTGAACTTTGGTTTTCGTCTCCCTTTGTCTGATTCCATTGACCCCCTTCAATAACCAGTACATACATTTAGACTATTATAGTAGAATAAAACAATGCTGTGCCCCCAAACGACCCCGATACGACACAACCAAGTGAGTGTTATGAATGTAATGTAAACGGAGCTCATGTAACGAATCAGTGACGGCACTATAAAATTAAAAAACTAATGCTTATCTTGATGGATGGAGCAGTCACTAAATGTCTGCCTTGACTAAGGAAATGGTTCTTGTCTTAAGTGACTCTTATACAACTATTTTTAGTGCTATGTAAATCACTGATAATTTGGCCAGTGATGGATCTCAGTCATTCCACGTCTCCTGTCATTAAATTCTGATATGTCATTATGACCATCAGGAAAGTGTGGCAATTGAAATATAGCAACTCGTAAAACTGGGAGTTCTCTGGAACAGCTCTACTTCGGCTCTTTCTGTATTTATGGTGAAAAATAAATTTTGCGGCCTTCACTATAAATCATTTATGAAAACAGTTGTTTGAAATATGGGGAATACAACAGCTTTGAGAAAAGAGCTTACTTTCCAACCTTGTTTGAGGGACCTCTTCTCCATGGGTTGTGTGACTTCTTAGTCTTTTATGTTGTCAAGGGGCAATATTAGGACTTAATATACTGATTGTTTTCATGATTCATCCATTGGCCTTTAAATGTCAAAATATGAAGAAATCAGCTCACCCAAGTTTCTCAGAGTGCAGAGTGTTCGAGGTGCTCTTTTGTCAAGGTCTAATCCTTTGACTAACTCAGGGGGGGGGGGGTTCCCAAACTTTTTGGGGTCCCTGGAGGTGGTTAAGGCTAAAAACGTAGCTCAAAATCACCCAGCGCTCTGAGAGGACTATCTAATCCCTGGTAACGCAAAAAGAACACAAAGGAATACAACAGACATCATAAATGTATTTTTTTATAGTCATTTATTGTAAGAAAGGCTTGAAGCAGAATACAAGTCATTTGTGGACATACAGCGTAATGTACACACAGGTGTGTTCATCTTTACAGTAAGTATCGTCACACATCATTTTCATTTCACTCAATGAAATGGTTTTATTTGAAATTGAACTGCTTTTTTGTATCTATTTTTTCAATAATGGGTAGAAGATATGATTTTAAAATGTTGCCTTTTTGGAAGGCACCTAGCAAGGCCCCCAGGGGGACCCGACCTCCACTTTGGAAACACTGGTCTAAGGGATAATATAAATGAAGAAGAAAACCAGCAAATCCTTATATTTCATATTCTGGACAAAGTTAAGGTAGTATTCATATATCAAAGCTCAATCTGAAGTACCCTGTAGCTGTATTTATAAGTTATTGTTACAATGTGGGCAGACTGTGGGTAGTATTATATTCTACACAAGGATTAAACATATGATGAAAGTTTAAAAATAATCTCAACAATATTCACACGTTACATTTCTGAACACTTCCAGGAAGTGGAGCTTGTGGTTTTAGGTCATTCATCCAGCAGCTGCTTGTTCACTTCTGCTGCGGTCTTGAATGTGGAATGAGAGGCCAACCACACTCACAATATTATGGCGGCCCTTTTTTTTTTTCTTTTCATTTCATTTGAAACAGAGAAGGTCACAGAAACAAACACGTTGTTCTGGTGTTTTTTTTTTTCAGAAATCCCCTGCCCACAGTCCCACATGAACTGTTCTGATCTATCAGTATTAAAAGAGTTCAGTTATTCCACAACCAGATAATCAATTTTATGTCCAAGGGAACTGTTGACATTTTAAATCACCAGCCCATTTCTTTAACCTTTAAGGCTCAGATTTGTTGAGACACGTTGTTCACCCTGTTAGCAAAGTTCAGTTTCAATAAATTGCTTTAGTTGCTTTAAGAAGAAACCTATGACCATTAAACTTATCTAAGCCATACTTGATTATTTTAATCTTCACTTTCACTTAAAACAGTCACTGACAGTAACAGCAGCCAATAAGTTACAATACCAAAAGCAAAAGGAAGGATATGTTTAAACATGCAGCAGGAACACAACTTCTTATCCTGTGCCTTTTAAATATTATTGGATTAACTCTGAATGCATTTCTAATTTAGTTTTCAGAAGAGTTAAAACATAATAATATCCTTTTTTTATGTGGTTATATTTATGTGACATCACAGGCTGAAAAAAATATGAAGACGGACGCAACAACAACAACAACAACAACAACAACAACAACAACAACAACAACAACAACAACAATCTCTCTGACCACAAAACCAGAGAGTAAAACTCACTTTTCAGTTCTTATCATAACATAAAATTTAACAAACCACCTGCTAGTCCAACACGGTACCAACACAAACCAGCAGAAGGTGTGATTGTACTACAGGTAAATAATAATAATAATAATAACAATAATAATAATAATAATAATAATAATACATTTAATTTGTAACGCACTTTACATTTTTGCAAAAAAGTCTCAAAGTGCTACAGGAAAAAAAATAAAAATAGAAATAAAAACAAAACAAAAAGCAACTAACGAAACTAAAAGCACAAGCAGAAGGCTAATATATAATAATAATATTATAATAATAATAATAATAATAATAATAATAATATAATAATAATAATATAATAATAATAATAATAATATAATAATAATAATAATAATAATATAATAATAATAATAATAATAATAATAATAATAATGATATATTCATGCCACTTAGAAAGATTTATATAAAACCCAAATATTCCAAAGTAAGTTTATGTTAAGCTATTATTAGTTTGTAGACATTTACACTGTGTAACGAATACGACAAATAAAAACAGTAAAGTGAAACAATACTTACGGCATTAAGGGGTGTTTGTTTGTCACTCACATTTTGAAACTGGCGCCTTTGTTACACCCATTCAGCTCGTGTAAAACATGGTTAATCCAACTTATAGTTCCGGATGTCCACTCTATCTGAAAACGACAAAAAAAAATCACGAAAAACAGTTTGAATTAAAGAAACAAAACACAAGTCGTATAATTTAAACATAATACAACATGTAATATTTAATTATGGCATTTATTAGCTTTAAACACAAACAAGAAAGGTTATCGGTTGTTTCTTCCGTGTTCGTTTTTGGTGAACACCCATATTTTTTTTGTTTACCTAGCAACAGGCAGCAGATAGCAACGGGGTGTGACAAACGACACGGCTGGCGTAAATATGATTAAGTGAATACATATTTGATGCTATTTTTATGAGAACAAAAGTGTTTAAAGTAGAATTAACGTAGTTTTGCAAACGGTAGCTGCCGTATCGGGTTGTAGTCTGGTTTGACACCTGGAAAGTGTTAGCTTACGATAAACCTTTTCAAGATGTCTTTTCAAGATTCAGCTCATCCCTCTGATGAAGAGGAGGCTTTCTACACGCAGTGCAGAGCCGCATACCTGGCTGTGTTCAGGTCTAGTTTGACTCATATCGCTTCAAAACAGCAATTATGTCGTGGTAAGCTAACATAACACTCCTGACTACTTAGAAAGCAATTTATTTACTTAACTACTAAATATCTGATATCTAAATATCTGCCTACCATTCATCTGATATCTAAATATCTGAGTACCATTCATCTGATAACCTAAATAATCTCTCTGCTCTCTACTCTTTCGCTCTTTCTTTCTTTCTCTCTCTCTTTCTTTCTTTCTCTCTTTCTCTCTTTCTTTCTTTCTTTCTCTCTTTCTTTCTTTCTTTCTCTCTTTCTCTCTTTCTTTCTTTCTTTCTCTCTTTCTTTCTTTCTCTCTTTCTCTCTTTCTTTCTTTCTTTCTCTCTTTCTTTCTTTCTTTCTTTCTCTCTTTCTTTCTTTCTCTCTCTCTTTCTTTCTTTCTCTCTTTCTCTCTTTCTTTCTTTCTTTCTCTCTTTCTTTCTCTCTCTTTCTTTCTCTCTTTCTTTCTTTCTTTCTCTCTTTCTCTCTTTCTCTCTTTCTCTCTCTTTCTTTCTTTCTTTCTTTCTTCCTCTCTCTCTTTCTTTCTCTCTCTGTCTCTTTCTTTCTTTCTCTCTTTCTCTTTCTTCCTCTCTCTCTTTCTTTCTCTCTCTGTCTCTTTCTTTCTTTCTCTCTTTCTCTTTCTTTCTCTCTTTCTTTCTTTCTCTCTCTCTCTCTTTCTTTCTTTCTTTCTTTCTCTCTCTCTCTCTTTCTTTCTCTCTTTCTCTCTTTCTTTCTCTCTCTCTTTCTTTCATTCTTTCTTTCTTTCATTCTTTCTCTCTTTCTTTCTTTCTCTCTTTCTTTCTTAATTTCTTTCTTTCTCTCTTTCTTTCTCTCTCTCGATCAAACAGGGTTAAACATCTTACACTGATTCCAAATATTTCAAAATATGATTCCAAATATGTAAAAGCCTTAAATCAGAATTATGAACACACACACAGGCTGAAAATATACACACATGCACAAACAGGATCCTATGGACATGCACTAATGTAGAGATGTCAGGGTGACAGGGCGGCCCACAGCGGGTGCTCCTGAGCTGGTGGTGGGGAGGGGGTTTGGTGCCTTGCTCAAGGATGCCTCGGCAGTGCTCAGGAAGTGATCTGGCACCTCTCCAGAGCCGGACTTGAACCGGCGACCCTCCGGTTCCCAACCCAGGTCCCTACAGACTGAGCTACTGCCGCGCCAAATGTCTCTTTAATGACCTTGATTTTATTAATGTTCTGTATTTAACTGTGTACAGAACTTTGAATTACTGTGGTAATACAAGTGGTACAGAAGTTACAAGACAAATAGACTGTATTTCACAACAAACTGTTAGATTATAATCTTACCTGCTCGTCTTCTTCAGCTCTCCAGCAGGCCGGCAGAAATCCATCCCATGTAACTCTGAATAAATACTGGACCCCGAGGACATCCAAACTCAACTTTGATGACTTCTGTGAGATCCTTAGGTGTGAGAGGAAGACGGAGGAAACGGAGCTGATGAAAGCCTTCAAAAAGATGGATGTGAGCGGTGATGGCTACATCTCACACAAAGAACTTGAGACGGCTCTTACCACTGTGAGTCACCTGGTTTTTTTGTACTGGACAAAGCTACACAAATCAGTGTGGATAAATGTGTAAATTATGGCCATCTTTGAAAACATTTTAGAGAGAACTTGAGGGTTGTTGCGCCATAGGAACATCAATTATATTGGCCGCTGCTGATGTCAAAATTAAATGTGACAATGCTTTAGACAATGTTCACACAAAGAAAGTCGTTATATATTCAGACAATGTAATTCCATTGACCACGTAAACCATTTTAAAAGAGTGGACGTAGCCAACACAATGTCAGCCAATTTTGAAATAACTCCAGCATATATATTTTTGTTTGTTTTTTTGTTGAATCTTCCAGAGTGGAGAGAATATGACCCCTGAAGAGGTGAACGCCATTTTCTCATTAGCTGACATCAACAAAGACGGCAAACTGGACTATGCAGAAGTGAGTTTAGTTTCACTTTGTGTCAGTATGAAGTGAATTATTTTACTTCAGAACCCATTGCGCCCGTATAAAGTGTATTTTCATTGGATGTGTCTTATCTTTGCTTGTTAGTTATCAAAATATTTCATGGTATGGATTAGCTGAACCTCAGAAAAGGGGGCTCTTACACCACAGTTAGGAATGAATACACTTTTCCTATGTCTTGTTAATTCCTAACTTTTGTTTGTTAAGTTGAACTGAATTCCCATAAAACACAGAAGAATGGAAAACACAAGAAGAAGAAATTGTTTTTGTTTTTTTTACTGTCATCCTGATGCATCATCCTCCTTAACACTGGTCTACTGTTGCTGTCAGTTCTGCAGATTGCTTGTGTCTACAGTAGAGCAGTGTCAGACAGCTGCTTTGGAGAGGCTTGAGACTAACGCCAAGCTGAAGAGACAGAACTTTGGCAGTCAGTCATACAGCCCTCCGAAGAGCTCCGTGTCATCAGCAGCGACATCAGGATCAGCAGCAGCGGCAGTGACCCTCCCTCAGCCACCAGAAACTCCCAGAGCCGACTCAGACACAACACTCAAGAAAGGTACAACATGTGCTGTGACAACGTAGGGAGTAGTAAACAATAAAGGTTTGTTTTTGTGTTTCATACCGTTCAAAACACTTTCACATAAATCAGAGAACGAACACATATTTCTGATCACTTAAATGTCCTGACAAGATGTCCTAAATGTCAAATTAAATTATAATCTCAGAAATCTGAATGATATGCCCACAGATCGGATCAACATTTAGAGTTATTCTTAGAGACCGCATGTTGAAAACATTTGTGGAGAAGAATTTATTTTTTTCCATGAAAATGCCAAAGCTGCCTTCATGTGATGTCTGAATAACAGGAAAGATTAGTTCCTGATTAGGAACATTCACATGTACTATGCAGAACTACAACTGGGAACGTGTGTAGAAATTAGGCTTAACAACCCGACATCATGTTACTCAGAAAAACAGTGTCGAAGGGTAAATGTTGATTTGATGTTACTTTTTACGATCATTTCTTGTATTGCATATTGATTATTTGCACTAAATGTCATTTTTAAATCGTGTTAGGTTGCATCTGTCAGTTGTTGTCCAGTTAGATGGATCCAGTTAGCATCAGTCAGTAAGAAAATGTTCGATAACTGGACAGGTAAAGGGATCTTCAATTAGGCAGAGTACTGGTGCAGCAACAAGTCCGGGACAAAATCACATAAAGCCAAAAACAATTACCAACATGTTGCCTGAAGTCTGAATACGGGAGCATCAGAGGAGCATGTTAATGCACCATCACATCTCCCTGGTCTATGACTCCTGAGCATGAATGCAATTTGCACGGCAGAATTTACAAGTTCATAGTTTCACACTTGTACACACGGCTTGCCCCAGTACGCCTCACCGATTAGTTATGATGAATAAATAATAGCTCTGTTATTGATCGATTTTTCACTCCCCCTCTGACAAATCACCTCATTAGGACAGGCCATACATCATCATAGGCAAACAACTAGGGCAGCCTGTTTGCAGGGAGGAGACTGTAAATCGTTTTGATTTGGCCAATCAGTTCTGCCATTATGAGATTGACAAAAGCTCCATCCACACTGAAAAAAAAAACACTGCCGTATAACCGTGGATATGAAGTTTGCGGTCCTGCCAAAAAACACATTTTTAAAGCTTAAACAAACACAGACTGATAGCCAGTCCAGCTTCACCTGTCCGCAATAAAACATATTGATCCGTACAGTTATCTTTCTGCTCAGCCAGTTGAAGGTGGGTGTAAAAAAAAAAAAAAAAAACTGAGATTTTTCACTTTAAAATCAAGAAAAAGAAGAAGGAAGGTCCTGGATGAGCAAGGTGGGGACAGGTCCGCAGTGAGAAGATAGATGGGGTTGATTTAAGTGGTCAGTCCATGTTCATGTTATTGATTCAGAGGATTCCTCCACTTCTCACTGGGGAGATGATGAGGGATTACGCAGTGGTTGAGGGGAGGGCCCAGTCGGCCACCACTGCAAAAACAAATGAGCTCCCACACAGTTGTCGGGATTATCACATTATTGTGCCTCTCCAACGTATTGATTTATAAACACTGCACTTTAACAAAGCTATGACACGGGATGCAGCGTGATCGCACACCGTGAATGGGTTCTTCTTGGCCCTAAAAAACATGTTTGACTTCTCATTTGGTCCTACATTTCTAAGAATAATTTATTACTACCAATAAAATAAGGCTATAACTGTATTGGACACGAGAAGTTTTGGTGAATTCTCTTCAAAAAAACAAAATGAGATACAGATTTACAAATGTTTCATGTCAAGTGTGCGTGGCTAAGCAATTAGAAAAATTGATGATTGCTCATGGATAATAAGTCTATTTAGCTGTCTGATTTGTGCAGTTTTCCAGCCCCAGGAAACCACTAATGTCAAAACAACACCCCCTTTTTATTTAAACTCCAAATAAAAAAAAGCTTCTTTTCAGTGCTTCTTTGTCCTCAACCACACAGCAGCTCCACCTCTGGCATCTAGATTATATTACTGCCATGGATACAAATCAGATCCCTCATGAAAACGTGACAGTTGAACTATTTATTCTTCTGCTGCGGTAATTTGCTAGGAAGCCTCCAACAATTCTTCCAAAGCTCAATTTCCTGCGCTTGGAAACAATCAGACGCTCTCATTAGTGAATTGATATTTTCTGCCTTCAATTAGTGTTCAAGGAAAAGAAGTGGTGCCAGATAATGGGTCTGAGAGGATGCCTTCATGTCATTTGTGATTAATTAGAAGGGGGTTGATCCTGAGCTCACGTGTCCCCAGAACCCAAAGTAGTCGTGTCCACGTGAACTTTGAGACGGACTTCTGAGAAGACAGATGACTTTGTTAATGATGTTGTGCGCCTCATCTCTCTCTTTCAAAGTGTGTTTACTGTTTGAAAGAGGGGAGGGTTGAACTTCATTTGTCAGAGCTTTCCTTTTGCTCTTGCAGCAATGTTGTGACTTGATTCATTTCTAATGGTTTTGGATGTTTTGTGTGTGCGAGTGTTCGCCGTTATTCATTCCCGTTTTTTATTTTCGTTTTGTCTGAAGACAGCCGATCGTCATCTCGTCCTTCTTCGGCTCGCAGCAGACGGTCGTCCCTGTCCAATCCGACCACGCTGACAACCAGCAGCACTAAGGCTGGCAAAGTCCAAGAGCCCTCAGGCTTACAGGTAACCTCGTGTGGAGTCATAATGACTTCAGAGCTGCAGTAAATGATCATTTTATAGCGCTGAATCAGCCTATTATCTTTTCAATTATTTGAAATTGAATGCAATGCCCATCAAAGGCTCCCAGAAATGTCCATCAATACTCTTAATCACAAATATATTCCATTTACAGTGAGATAAAACAGAAAATCCCGACATGTGGAAAGCTTGAGCCAGATCATGTTTTGGTTTTTTCTTCAACAAGAAACTCTGAAGTTTAGTTGTTCATAGTTCTCTGAATGAGTTTATAAAATAACGATAACATTGTTGAAGTTTGAGTAATTTCTTAATCAAAATGTTGAAATGTATTTATTGTTATCACAGGATGCGATGAAGCGGGGGGGGGGGGGGGGGGGGGGTTTGTCTCTTGGGCAAATTTCAAAATCTACATTACGCTTTTTAGCTATGTTATTTCTTAATTCACAATATTTCACTCTATTTAGTTCTAGACCAAATTTAAGTGCTTACTCAGAAACTGCTTCAATGTTCTCATGCTGCTTTTTGCCGCCCTCTCTGCAGAGTTTCTCAGTAAAATCAGGGATGATCGTCTCGATTTTCTACCAGTTCATTGATTGCAAACGGCCTCATTCTCTCAGACAGATAAGAGTTTGAAAGATAATTTATGAATGGGTTTACAACATTACTTTGGAAACCATCTATACCACCATATCTTCATTTTAGAGACACTCCTTTCTTCATCTTCTTAGAAGCAGCAGCCCACCCAGAAATGATGATTGAATTGCTGCCACTTGTACAGAGCGACAAAGAAGAACAGTGCGCTGCAAGTTTAGAATGAAATCAAAACTAGAAAAATGTCAGCATGCATTGTTTCATCGATATACATTTAAGGGCTGTTTGTGTTTATAAATTAAAATCTAAGATAACTAAAAAGGTTTTTTTCTTTTTAAATGGTTAGAAATCTGTGTATCTTCAACAGCCTTTAGCAAACGGAGATCATCAGGAGGAGGAGCTGCTGCTAGCTAGTTAGCATAGCTTGTTTCTACCCGCTGAGCTTGTTTAAGAGCAGGATTCCTTTTTGTGCTGAGCCAGATCGTCCAACAATGCTAATGAGACTTCCAAACATGGTTAGAGGAATAGCCTGTATCTGCTTCAAAGTATTAATAATGTGCTTTTTTAATCACTCAAATATGGAAGGATTTCTCATTATCAGCTTTTACTTACGTATTTTAACTTCCTCGTGCAAAACAGGAAAATAACAACAGCTGAGTTATAAAAACTGCTCAATCCAGTCTGTTCCTGTGTGTTTATTTGTATTTAACGAAATCTAATGACTCTTAACTAAGGTAAATATTGCTATTTGGATAACATATCAATGACATTAGTTCAAGTATATGCATAGTTTCCTTGAACCTGAAAGATTAACTGCTGGAAGTCTCAGTGTGTGGGCTCCAGTCAGAGACTTCCTGTAGACCAGGCTTCGAGTCTCCCTGTTAGCCAGTGTTCCTGATGGCCAAATTCAGCCCAGGGTGGATAGTTATAGGCCGTATCGATTCCACGCTCTTTGTTTTCACTCTTTTTGGCTTAACCTCGGCTGGTTTTCTTTTCAGCAAGAAAATAAATAAATAAAAACAACAGCCTCCCGCTCCGTCTCGTGGGACCCGAGCAGTGGGTTGAGATTGGAAAGGGACGAGAAATCATCGAGGTAACAGAATGTGTGTCCAGAGATTACCTCTGAGGGGAAGTTCTGCCCTCTGTACTGGCTGCAGGCGGATCATTTGGAGGTGGAGGGCAGTTTGTGTTTCTGCAGCCGTGTGAATTCTGCAGATATGTCTGCAAGAATACAAACAGAACGTGTAAGGAATAGTCCGTGTTAGGGAGGTAACGATACACCCAACTAGCAATTTGATACCCATCTATGATGCTGATATTCATGAATTCTCTCACAATATTGATTTTCTAATTTTTGTTTTGGAAAGAGATTGTGGTCAATTTATGAAGCTGTTTCTTCGATTTCAATTCTCTGAAAAAAAGCAAGATTTATATATTTTCATATGACATTTTACAATACAGCAGAAATCAAGTGTATCCTCTGTAAATGTCTCTCTGAGTCATGACTGTCTACAATGAGTGAGAAGCGTGTCCAGCTGTGTTGTTGTCAGAGTCATGTTTACATCATGTACACAAGGACGGGACGGCCCTGCGTATAAAAGCTGTTTCAGTCAAGGACTCGAGAAAAGAAGAATAACATAGCCAAATAAGACAAAATAAATCTGTATCTGATCAGCATGTGTTCCTGGCATTGAAGCAGAAAGCTTTTAGAAGACACTGTAAGGACCCATCTTAAAATATTTTTAGAAGTCTGGTCCTGATGACGGGCTCTACCTCGTTTAGCATCAGCCCTTAAAAATGCATGAAGTGACCTCTGTGGCTCTTGCACAAGTGTAGGTGAGTTTTTTTGTTTTTGTTTTAATCTACTTCCCAGCCTTTGTTATCAATAATTAGATGTTTATGTTGTTTTTATGTCTGCTGGTAACGAAATAGAGTATCCCAATATATCTTTTTTATGCTATTGATTTGAATTGTCCCTCATTTGTATGAATGTTTATTTGCATCGCGAGGTGTCGTCACAGCCTTATTCTGTATTTAAGGGTTTTATTTTTACAATTGTAATAAGAACCATAGGAAAAGGTGAAGGTCAGTCATTAATGTGTGTGTGTGTGTGTGTGTGTGTGTGTGTGTGTGTGTGTGATTGTGTTGGTGGCGGTCGAGCCTCTGCGTCGCAGTAAATCAGACCCGTGGTCAGAGCCGGTGACAGCAGCTGTATTAGTCTGCAGGCTGACCCTCTCTCTGCGGGGGCATTAATTCTGATGTCTTTAAGCAGAGGGCCAGTGCCCATGGCAATTTCCCTCATTTAATATTGTCTGGACAAACCACTGAAGTGTTATGGTTTGATCTTTTATGCCTCTCACACAGCCCAAGATAAATACTTAGAGAAAATGGCTTTTCTCAAAAGGAGTGACATGCTCCGTCTTTATGGCACTTTCTTTGTTTAACTTGCTGATTTATTTGTCCACTAAAAAGATATATAGCCTATTCCAGACCTGCTGGGCCCTCCGCGTCCTCTTACTGTGTGTCCACACCAACTGTGTTTTCATTTTATGTGTCTCCGGTGAGCGGAAGGAAAACTTCCTTGTTTTGATGTTCCTGTTCAATTTCCAATTATTACCTCATTTCAGCTGTGCTGCCAGACGGAGGAACAACAGGATTTCAAAATGAGAGAAATATTAGGATTCATAAATATCTCCAAAGTAGCCTCTTGATAGTTTTGAATGACCGCTGGCCCAAGATTGAAAAGGCTGTATTTATCAAAGTTAAATGGACTCCAATTTGCCACATCAGGTCCTAGGAGAGCTCTACTTCACCAAAAACATTGTGTAGCACTGCTGCCCTCCTGTGGATCAGCACAAGTACTACAAGTGTTCACAAGCAATCACATAAATAATCAAGAATATGCCCCTTGAAGGTTGGAGCGGTAATTATCACAACGACGGTTTCTGTTAATCAAGTGAGCAACCGTCCTCTTATGATTGACTGCTTAATTCACTTTTTTATGCCTAAATATACTTCTCCTGTCACACGACCAATCCCTCTTTAAACAGGAAGTGCAAATTAGGTTTGGTTTGTGTTGAACGAATGAATGCATTTTGTTGTCGAGCAGCAGAGTTGTTTGTTAGTGTCGGGATCTAAACCGAAACGAAACATAACAAAATGTAACAGGACACATTTCAAAGCACTTCAAATAGCAAACGAGTGATAAAGTTTGAGTGTCATCACTCTTCTGCTTTATGAGCCACACTCACTTAGTTTATGTGAATGTTGTGCGACTGTTGTTTAGTTAAAAAATGTGATTTTCTTTTCCAGGAGTGGCATCAGAGTTCAGTGAAGGGCTGTTTCTTCGTGGAGGATGATGGGAGTATCAGCTCTCTGCAGTACCAGCTCCACATCCCGCAGACCACCAACGTCTACCTGACCATCCAACCACTCAGCCTCAGCCACAGGCCTGGTACTCCCACTCTTTTATATTTCACATAAGCAAAACATCATCACAATGTACCTTAAAGATTATTGTATTTTGCTTGCTCATATGATGACGGAAGTCAGAAATGATGGTTGAAGAAGATTGTGCTTGAACAGTTATCTCAAGGGTTCTGGGTTCTGGATTCGGACTTTGGATTACCATAATTTAACTAATAGAAGTCCACTCCTGACATTTCTTTCTGGACGGCTTCCTTAACTGACTTTTGTTGCAAAATACTTTGACTTTCTTTAGACTCTGCTCTGTGTTTTTCATGGTGAATACCTTGTTTTGAATTACCACAAATTGCAGGCAAACTCCTGCTCACTATCTACTCTGCACAAATATGTTAACAATGTTTCTGTACCAACATGCTGCCAACATATTAATGCAAAGAAGACAGTACTCTCTCTCTCTCTCTCTCTCTCTCTCTCTCTCTCTCTCTCTCGTTTGTGACAGCTTTTAGTTTATAAAATGACTGAAGATATAACTTTTTTTTTAAAGCTTTGTTACTTTATAATTCTGTGGACCATTAGAAAAACGGAGATTATATCGTTTTAAAACACGTGGTATCGAAGAGTAACCAGGTATTGAAAATATTGACAACCTCAGCGTCCATGCATGCAGAAGATGTAAACTCGCTCTCATATATCGTTTGTGCTTTTGTAAATACAAAGATACAATTTAAAAACAGCTTGCGCAGCTTTGTTTTTCCATAGATGTATTTTCATTTAGCCAAGTTTGAATAAAATCTTTGTACTATTTATGATATCTAAGTTTTTGTGTTTGACATTTTAAATCCATTCATACATTTATTTTCTTTGGCTTATTTGTGGTCAGGTCACAGTGACAGCAGGCCTTAGTTCAGTGTTCTCCAGCTCCTGTAAAATGTTATGTTAAATACTAAAGCCTGACATCTTGTGTTATTCTGCAGACAAGCCCTCTCCGTGGATGACAGTGGACACGGCCCTGTTCGTCATGTCAGCTGGTGAAACCAAAGAGGATTCAACTTTAGTGTGCTTCACTGAGTCCAAAGACAGAGAGGTGGGTTTGATGTAACATTACATTCAGTGTGGATTTCTTATCAGTCCACATGACGCTGAGTTTGAGAGTTCTGTTTCACTTCGCTTTTTTTTTATTCTCCAGAAATATATTTGGAGAGGAGAGTTGAATGCCGGGACTTATTACCTGCTCCCCTTCACTAGTGGCTGCAAACTGAAGAAAAGAACTACAAAGAACCTCTCGAATAAACCCGTGGAGCTCATCTGCAGGACGGATACTGGGGAACTAGATCTCACCAGGGAGCTCAGGTTGGTGTGTGTGTTTGTGTGTGTGTGCTTGTGATTGTGAGTGGGTGTGTTTATGTGTGAAGTAGCATTAAAACACACTCAAAAGCAAGTGTTTATTTAATGTCACCAACTTGCTGGCTAATATAATAGACCAAGTCTGGTCTGTGATTTATTTATGTGGACCCAGTTTTGAAGAGTAGGACATTTTTTATAGCTCTGTTACAATGCCAGCCATTGAGTGGATGATTGAATGAATACATGATTGATGGATGAATGAAATTGAGCTTTTCTGGTGGAGCCGTCATCACAATTCTCCCACTGAGCCCTTCCACTTGACCTCTCTGTTGAGTGTTCTACTTCCTGTTTCTTTAGTCTATGGAGGTTAAGTTGTCAGCTAACCCGCCGAACAGTCCCCCAAAATAGATTTTTTTAATTCAGAGGCAGACTAACAGGGTGCAAGACAGAACATGGTGCAGGAAAAGAAGCCATTGTCTTCACAACAGTTGGACACATTTTTTAAAATGAGTTGGAAATGATTTGTTTCATGTCGATGAAAAGAGAGATGTAACTTGATCTTTAGCATCACAAGCATTAAAAAAAAGATAAATGCTATTCATTCATAATGTAAATGGAACTTTGTGCATGTGCTGATCTAAAACAGAGAGACATGTTCTGTGTATTAGATATGAAAAATAGGACTTTAAACATGGTGCCCCATTTCCATGTTAAAGATTTGAACTCCTGACCCTCTGATTGGCCACTAACCAGTCAGCATCATTTTAAAATGTGAGGCTTCAGCAGCTTTATAATCCAGTGTGTGACATTGTCCTGTGTTTCCCTCTTTGTGCCACAGGGAGGTGCTGTCTGACATCTTTGAAGTGATTGACACGGATGGAAACTGTTTGCTCAGTCTGGAGGAGTACAATTTCTTCGAGATAAGGACCAGTGGAGAGAAATGTGACAAAGATGCCTGGGCTGTCTGCAAAGGTGATCACACTCACCGTTGTGCTGATACACACAATGTTTGTTTTTGTAACCCTGATGTAAAATATAATTTAAGAGAGAGGTGTATGGCTCTTATTAGTTGTTGTTTTGGTGTTCAGAGAACTTTGATATGATAAAGAACCAGCTGACACGGCAGGGCTTCCTGGAACTGAACCTGATGGAGGCCACGGAGAAAGACGGAGACCCTGCAGACCTGTGGGTCACCCTGGAGGCCATGGGCTACAACCGAATGTTGGAGCTAGAAGAGGTACTTAAACACTTTCACTTTTACTCTTCTCTCACCTGAATTCTTCTTCGCGTCACCAGCCATGCCTTGTCTTGATTTCTTTAAAAAAAATAATATTAAAAAAACTCAGAAAAGCTGTGAAACTGAAATCCATTTTTTTGGGATAAAGTCGTCTGAATGTGTATCTGAATCTAACCAGTGTTGGATTTTTAAGGCTGAAGCCATTACCAATTTTCATGAAGAAAATAAAGATCAGTCGTTGATATGGTGGCTGATGTAGGACATTTTTTAACCAAAATGAAAATAACCCTTTTTTTTTAATTTAAGTTGTACCAAAATATTGTTTGCTAAGGTAGTCTGAAGGCTGCTTTCTAAAACACATAAATATTTAACAAAATTACACATTTCCAACACATTCTTGTGTAGGTTGGTGTCCACTCAGCTGTGATGCTCTAATGCTCTGAGTGTTTTAAACTATGGAGCTAGAATACACTCTGCTTAACAAGAAACTATTTCTAAATCACCCTGATTGTTGTTTTCTGCTTTAAGCGGCCTGTTTTAAAAAGATTTACATCAGCACATGTTGGAAAGCTTAAACGCCAATATAATATATCAGCGATAGAGCCATATCTTCCAGATGATATCTACTGAGCTCTTTATTGGTCGATTCTAATGCAACTGTGTGTAAATGTTTTGATTCTGATACCAACACTTACAGCCTTGAACCATACGCCTAATTTAAGTTCTCTTCTTCCCTCTATGTCAGGCGTGTCCGTTCCAGATAGACGTACACTGTGAAGGCACTCAGCCCGCCATCCAGCCGCTCAGTTTGGACTCGGGGCCCAAGCTTCTGAACCAGGCCCTCCAGAAGTCCATCACAGCCAGGATCGGGGCCAAAGCACTGAGGGGCCAAGACAACGTCTTCATCTACACCTGCAGAGGAGAACACAGGGTCTCCTCCCTCATAGCCAACAAGGTTTAAACATTACTGTGTTGTTGGACTGATTATCTGACTGACTGAGGATATCCTAAACTCAAAACAGGGACTTAGTTCTGCAAAAAAAAAGTTGTGAGTGTTCCTGGTTCAGTGTGTTTTGAATTGATATTCAGCAATGGTGTTCACTCTCATAGCAACAGGAAGAACTCAACAAGTATGTCCTGGTGCTGCAAAGGACAAAGGAACGGGGGAAATTCACAATAGTGTGAAGCTTCATGAGACTGTTGAATTGATTGTTTTTTTATTTTTTATTCTTATGTACCTTTTGCTTCACAAGTCAACTATAATGCTATAATCGGGTTTTAAGGTTCATGATTGATGTGTAGTAGTGTCTTGTTTACATATCCATTAACCAAAGAGCTTAAAGTGACTCCGAAACAGTTTGGTACACACGATGCTGTTTGTATGCTTAATGGCACAATTTGATCTGTTAATTCATATTTTTTCATTCATAATATTGAATTAGAACAAATAATAATAGGCAGAGTTTTCACTTTTTATCAACAGGATTTGTTTGTTTATTTTCTTGGTTTGTTCGTTGAGCTTTTGCGCACAGTTTCTGCTCAGTCTTCCAAAGTTTATTGTGACCTGTGGAAACCGTTTGTGTTGCAGAACAACCAGAAAGTGACCGTCCATGTGAACAACGAGCAGAGCAGGAACTGCTGCAGCAGCAGAGGCATGAGTGTGTTTGCTGTGGAGGTTCCAGCCAGGACTAAGATGGTACGAGGTCTCCCTATGATTAATTAAGAGTATTTGCCTCTGAGATGTATTAATTAAGTTACACAAACACGCTGCATACAACAGAAATACTGTAAAACTTCTATTAATAGCCTAGGCTTTTATTTACTTTGCCTAATTTATTTTCAGGCATCCATTAGACTGTAATTATTTCAAACAAAACTCGTTCACAGCAAAGATGTGGAAGACTATAAAACTGTAAATTTACACCAGAAAGAATATTTCTCTCTGAACAAAGTTAGGATATTGATAAACTAATTCAATCACTAATTTGATTTTGCTTTGATAGACAGCCCGTCTCAGGCTTTATAAACACTAAGTGCACAATTGAGATCTGCCTTAATTTGTCAAAATGTGCAGCAACACCAGGCTAATTAAAGGGACAAGGCCTTAAATTGTGATGAGCTTTTATTTGGAGTTTTACGGTAACTGAATTTGTACTTCAGAACAGTACTTGAGCATACCAGAATACACTTCTTTTTTACATTTCCCCTCTGGTTTGGATGTCGATAAGGTGTGTGTTTTGTTCTTTAGGTGTGCCAACATGTTCTTCCCATCAACGATAAACAGGATTGGACGTACAACTGCATGGAGAGCATATTACCCTGCACGTAAGAGTAACATCAACGACGGGCTTTAAAAAGGATTCAAGATGAACAGCAATAGTTCTAAGTCCATTTGGAGTGTAAAAAATAGTTGCAACTGTTGGACTCAGTTATTTTTACAGGACATTTTTACAGTGACAGACGCTCATTCAAAGCTAACATATTAGTTTATTAAAGCTTCATTTGTCAGACTGTAACACCTGGAGATTAAACCCTCTGCCCCAGGCTCAGATGAAAGAAGTAGAGAATGGTATGAAGTACATCTGATATTTGTTGTTGCTGCTTTTGTGCCTTTGTAAATGTGACACGTCAAAATTCCTTCAACAAAAAACAATAAAATGTATTCATATTTATCCTGTTACTGAAGGCTATTGTCACTGTTAATGCCTGGACAGTACGTTTAACAGTCTACTCGTATGTCTAAAACTGTGCGATGTTCAACCAAATTAAATAGCTTAATACTTCTGTCATTCATTTGAATAAAGTTTCTTTTAACATGTTTCCTGTAAGTTTAAGCATCTTACATGGTTTGGATCCTTCACTGGAAAGTCACCACAGTAGATTTCTAACCGTTTGGATCATGGGGCACCAAGACGACTTTCAGCCCTCCTCAGAACAAAGCCAATTTTCTGGCTTAAAATCTTTGTGCTTGTGAATGTGTTGTTTTTTTTTATTATTACTCTCCTGCTGGTTGGTACATGTAGGCAGATCTCAATAAAGCTGTTTAAATGCTGTTTAAAAATAGATATTTGCTACATTGACATCTCAAGAAATATTTATTTTCTCATCTAATCTTAGCCTGTTTTAACAAGAACACCTTTCAACTGTTAAATGACTTAATTAATGCTCTCTTTATGTTGAAATAAAACATTTTTGTATCTTGTTTTTTCTTACTTACGGCCTTTTTCAGCCTGCATGAAATCAGAATCAGATTTATTGGACAGGTGCTCACACATGCAAGGAACAGGCCATACTCTCAATGAACTATAGAAGTATATAATTAAATATGAAACTCTAAACAAACAAATAAAAAAACTAAATCATCTCTGTCCCTGTGCAGTTACTGGTCACCACTCTCCGTACTGTTAATACAGTCGGTTTCTCGGGGGATTTTGTTCTGGCGGTGAAATGCATTCCTTTGCATTGCACTCAGGTCTAAACTTTATTTGCCCTTGGCCTTTCCAGGCGAGACCTGCTATTTATATCCCTCAGACCATTATTTGCCCTTTGACTTTCTCTGCTGAAACAGTAGAGCCCGCTCAGTAAAGGTCACATGGCATGTGAGATGTATTTACTGTCCTGAGCTCCTGTGCGCTCTTCCTTTCCAAAATCAGAGTTTTAGTAACACTTAACTACTCAGGGCAAGTCCCACCTCCAGGGCTGTATTCTAAAAGATGTATACAATAGGTTTTCAAAGAAAGATTCAATGTGTCTATGTAAAACTAATTATCCACTGACTTTGGTTTAAAAAATTGAAATACATGTTTGATAAAATGAAAATACTGCAGCATCATAGTCAGTAAATGTAGATTTAACTCGTGCTATGTGGTAAACTGACAGTATTTTCAGTGCGGATTTCAGTGCATATTTAATGCAATTTCTGAAGGTTTATTTTGGGGCTTTTGATGCCTTTCTTCAGAGATGGGACAGTGGATAGATTTAGAAATCAGGGAGAGAGAGAGAGAGTGGGGAATGTTATTCATGAAAGGAGCCACAGGTGGGATTGAGGACTATGGCCTCTGGAAATGGGGCAAGCGCATGCCACTAGGCTACCGGCGAGCCTCATATTTAAGTATGAATGGGATTAGTTACTTCTGATGGCCACTTTACATAGCAGCCTCTACCATCAGTGTGTGAATTGGTAGATGTCACATGCAGTGTAAAGGCGTTTTGAGTTGTCAGAAGACTAGAAAAGCGCTACACAAGCATTTGAATGGTATTGAATTAAATGCATGAAAATGTGGCACTACACTTAACTATATATTTACTTTCTGAAGAGTAACCTCCTCACATAAACCTGCCCCGTACTTCCCTGATGGCAGGGCTGACGTTAAACTTTGTTCTGCTTAAGATGAACAAACATGCTGTGATGTAACAGGCAAACAGCCGAGACCTGAAGTGGAAGATTTCACAATGTTCACCTTGCAAAATCAAACCCTTTCACTTGAGTCATGTCGTTTTGAAATATAGTTTTCTTTTAATGTTTTTCAGGTTGACTTTGTGATGTATGAATTGCAGACTATTTACTGATATGAGAATGTATTTACTCTCCAATCAGATTGTCTTGTTGGTGTCCAAAAGTTTGAACCAGCCTTGCAGTCATTGACCTCTTTGTGTCATGGACTTGACCTCAAAGGTTCTAAAGTCTGTTCAGACATGAATAAATGTGAAGCGGGATATCTTTCAGAACTTCTGGCACACTTTGTTTCAGTTTGAACACTTAGCACCTTGGCACCCATTTAAGTATTCTAACATTTCATTATTCAGTATTCTTATAGTCACCATTTCAACAGAATAGTGAACTGAATAATGCAACACATAATCACAATGAGCAGTCAGTTCAAGAAAAATGAACCAAACAGACACTAGGGTTACCCACTTCAAGAACACTCAGACATTTTTTAAAGATTTATTTTGGGGCTTTTTTTATGACTTTATTTGAGAGAAAGGACAGTGGACAGGTTTGGACATCTGGGAGAGAGAGAGAGTGCGAAAGGAGCCTTAGATCGGATTTGAACCTGGGCTGCACACTTCGAGGAATAAAGCCTCTGAACATGTGGTGCACAAAAACTACCCGCTAGTCCACTGGCGCGCCAAACAGCTTCTTACAGTTCGGGAAAGTTCACAACAATCAATTTAATAAAGATGGTGTGGAGTTGCTGGTGATCAGGTTGTAAGTATTTTAAAATTCACAGATACGGCCCTACGCAACTTCAGCTTACCATTCTACTAAATAATTCAGTCATTTGGTCACATGGGCGGTTTTCGGCAGGGGCCAACTAACACTGACCTTGGTCCCCCCCTGTGGCCACCCCTCCAAAATAATAATAACACGCTGGAATTTGACTCAACAACCGGACTCACAATCTAGTATTAAATACTGTTACTAAAACAAATATAAATCATGATATTTTATGCTGTTGTATTTTATGATGTGCGCTATTATTTGGCATAATATATATATTTTTTAAAGCGATCATCTTTGTCTATTTTTCACCTGGGTTTAATGTTCCCCTCTGACAAAACAAGTGGCCCCCAGTTTGGCCCCCTCAGTGAAAGCGGTCTAGAACCGCCACTGTAAATTGGTCATTCATTCACCAAACTTTTCATAAGAAACAGCAAAACACCGTTCAATCCCTCATGTTGTTGATAGTGAAAGAGTCCTGCATGGCCCTTTAAACCGAGGAGGCGGGGCTATGAGGGGGGCGTGGCCCGGCGTGTACGTGCTCTCTGCTTTGACACTGCAGTCGCCTTGCTTGCTGCAGACTGCGGATCACACACAGGGTTGTGACCATTAGGTGCTCACTTGGGTGTCGAAAAATGGTGAAAATAACAACAGTGAAGACCAAGCCGTACACGGACCAGAAGCCGGGGACGAGCGGTCTGAGAAAGAGGGTGACGGTGTTTCAACAGAACCAGCACTATGCGGAAAACTTCATCCAGAGCACCCTGTCTGTCATCGAGCCTGCAGAGCGCCAGGCTGCCACCGTGGTGGTGGGAGGAGACGGCAGGTTCTTCATGAAAGACGCCATTCAGCTCATCGTCCAGATTGCTGCTGCCAACGGGGTCAGTTTGAAAGGCAAAAGGTGGTTTCTGTGTCCCCCCCCTTATTGAGTCTCCAAGGCTAGCTAGGTTAGGTAGCTAACGCTGCATTCACGTACCACTCGGATGCTCGGAGTTTCAAACTTCTCAAGTTGCTCTTTAACTTTACGTTGATTTAGAAAACGATGCAGACGACAGAATACATCAGTTATATTTTAAATAGGTGTCTCCATGTGGACAAATGACAGATACATTGTACCACATTTAAATAAACAAACAAGCCAAAGTGTAATTTGCCATACGTCAATCAATATAACGTTTTTAACCGTCAAGGTAACTATTACTTTTTGTTTATGTTTTGGGTTACATGACGTCAATTCTGACAACTCGACAACCCTGTTAAAATAACTCTCCCCCACTTTTGGAGTTGTTAATCCAACCCGAGGGAACCTTCCTGGTGAACTTTCAGAATTGGAAGCTCATCTTTCCGATTTTTTCTGACATCACGTAAACGCATGATTAGATATGAGAATCTCCACCTCTGAATTATATCAGCAAAGGAAATTCAATGAAGTTGAAGATTAAAAGTCATGCTTTCAAAGGGTTTCTTCAGCCCCAAAAGGAGAGGTCCAGTAAATTATGATGCATGCAGATAATAGACTCGTCACCACATGTTTAAAAATATAATCACCCAGGTTAAACTGCACTGTCTGCGGTGATATTTTGGATGCTGTGCTCGGAGTCTAAATGGGTAACAAACCTTTGACATTTAACGCTACATGCAACGACAACTTCTGTGCTTCCTCCTGAGAGATTCTTCATCCGGATAACAAGAAGACTTCACTTGCACAATCATACAAAACAGGTTCTCGATAGTAGCTGTAAAAGGAAGCACTGCAGACTATTAGTTTGTGTTGTTTCATAATAAACTGTGCACTGGTGAGATGCCACTCTCTCTCTCTGTGATGCTGCTGCTGCTGCTGCAATGATTTGGGGACACGCAGGGGGGCGTGACGTGCTACGTGTAGCCGGTCACGTTGCATATGTGAGAAATGAATGAACAGTACATAGAGTACCATTGCGTTTTATTTCATCTCCAAAACATATTACTATCATATGTTTTTTTTTATATCTTAAACGGCTGTACCTTCTTATCGTTATGTTGTTCAACGTTTCCTTCCGTTTCTCCAAAAGTGGTTGATGTTATGAAATAAAGCGAAGTGAAGACACCGTGTGCACGGACGGCAGCACTTCTGTTTAGATGTTTACTCAACACAAACAGCTGCATGTTTAAAGTGGAGATCCTGGACTAAGGTGTGTTGAAGACGATAAGAAGAGAAGTAGTAAACACATCATGTAGGGGGGCGGGGCAATCAGAACTAAATAAACATAAATAAGTGATATTGATTTGATGAGGATCCAACATGTTTTGATGATTGAGAGTTTTGCTGGATGGAATAAGTGTTTTGTCTGCCAATTTTTTTAACTTTAGAATTAGTCATTTACAAAACAGGGGTTCCCAAACTTTTCATCCCGCGACCCCCAAAATAATGATACGAGAGACCGGGGGGGGACCCCTTCTGTCCCTGGAAGTGGTTAAAGCATAACGGTGCACACAGCAGCACGCACTAATGGGCCTATCCAAACACTGAATTTAGAACAACAATAAAACAATAAAGCAGCCTTCAACTAATTGAACAACAGTTTTGTTTGTCATTTCACACTAATAAAGTAAAATATGTAATTTCAAGTCATTTCCAGTTTGCATTTGTTTTTGGAAGGCAACTCGCGACCCCCCCACCCCCCCTCCCCTCCCTCCCAGTGTCTCGCGACCCCCACTTTGGGAACCACTGATTTACAACATTGGTTCCCAACCTGGAGTCCGGGCCTCCGCTGCGATACTGAAGGGTTGAACAGGAGAACGTGTTAATATTTACATTTTAGCTTGCACTTTACGGCAGCCATGTTTACTGTGATGTTTTGTGCATTGTTCTCTAGTCGTCGTGACTCATGACAACAAACGGGAGTGAACTCAAACCAGAGAGTGGTATAAAAATTCAGCTTGCTCTCTTCATATGTGCACCATTTGGTCGTTCTCGGACAATCTCCAGCTAGATTTCCAGTCACCCCCATCCTCCATGCCTCTCGAGTGCTTTCTGCGCCTGCATCTCATATTAGAACATCCAACATTATGTTAATGTGGGATGTCCTTGTTGTGGTCGATTCTCATTTGTTGGCGCAGTTTCCTGGCTGGGATTTCTCTGTGTCTCTGTCAATGTCCGACCAGCCTCATCCCCCTGGAAGCTTCTTTTCTCACTCACCCTCGGCAGCCCCCCCCTTATAACTCGTCTATATGTGTATGTGATTAATAATCTGTGGGTCCTTGTGTATTGCAGATTGGTAATCTGGTGATTGGTCAGGATGGCATCATGTCCACCCCAGCCGTCTCCTGTGTGATCCGCAAGATAAAGGCGGTGGGGGGCATCATCCTCACAGCCAGCCACAACCCCGGAGGCCCCAACGGAGACTTTGGCATTAAGTACAACATCTCCAGCGGAGGTGAGGGGAGACGGCTTTCACACATCAACTATGTTTCATAGTAATCTGATGAGATTATTTGGATTGTTATTATTTTGGATTAGATCTTGAAAATGAGTTTTTGCAAAGAAAAGAAAGACTCCAAAATTAGATTAGGTCAAGTAATCCAGATTTGGGTTTTGATCTGGATTAAAGCCTCAGTATGAGTTGCTTTAACCACTGGTAATCCAGTTTTGGTCATTCCCAAATGTCTACAAAAAAAAGTGCAACCTAAAATCTGATCCTGGATAGCAAAAGTTAGATTTCAAAATCTGGATTATTCTGCCCTCTAGTGGCTGTTTCTGTCACATCGACATCTGTAATTACAACTCATCACATCTGTCCGTTAAATATATAATGTCTCACCAGCCTTCTTGTGCGTCTCCAGGACCTGCTCCAGAGGGCATCACAAACAAAATATATGAAGTCAGCAAAGGCCTGCAGGAGTATCACATCTGCCCGGAGCTGAAGGTCGATCTCTCCAAAATCGGAAAACAGACCTTTGAGGTGGAGACTTTCAAACCTTTCACAGGTAAAGTAATGCCACGGAGAGGAGAGAGTCCTGATCCCACCAGAAAGAGACTCTATGTATGATTCATTTTCTTGTTTGTCAGGGTGGAAAAATAAATACAAGTGACCTGCAACGTGGTGGTAAATGTTAGTCTGTCTTGTCTGATGAGATAATGATTGTACACAGTCTGCGACTTGGGAAATCTGTCAAACATCCTTACTGTGTTGTGAAAGTGAATCTATCTGGCCAATGTCTTTATCTTTATATCTGCTGCTTCATGATTTGACCTGTCTTTTTTTTTTCTTTGTCTCAGTGGAGATCGTGGACTCTGTGGAGGCCTACGCTGAGATGCTGAGGGGCATCTTTGACTTTGCTGCGCTGAAGGAGCTTCTCTCCGGAGCCAACCACATCAACGTGCGCCTGGACGCCATGCACGGAGGTAGGAAACAGAACGGCACAAGATTTCAAAGACCAATAAATACAGAGGGTGGAAACTAGGTCCCTCCTTTTAAAATAAAATAGACGATTGCTCAATATTTTACATTTAAATATAAAACACTTTTTAAAGGCGGGGGTCTCTCTTTCCAGTGGTCGGTCCCTATGTGAAGAAGATCGTCTGTGAAGAACTCGGTTCTCCTGCAAACTCTGCCGTCAACTGTGTCCCCAAGGAGGACTTCGGAGGACACCACCCTGACCCCAATCTGACGTACGCCGCCGATCTGGTCAACGCCATGAAAGGAGGAGAGTACGACTTCGGAGCTGCTTTTGACGGTGATGGTGTAAGTCAAGTTTGATTTTGTTTTTCTTCTGGGAAACGATTTAATCCTTTAAAAACCAAACACATGAGGAGCGCTAGCCGTTATGTTGTGCGCCCCACGTACAGTGGCTGAAGTCCTCGTAGCAGGGGCTCTGGGTTCGAATCCGACCTCGGCCCTTTGTTTCAGCCCACCTCTATCCTCCCAACATTTTCTGCCTCTCTCCAGCTGTCCTTTCCAACAGAAATCCCACGTTATTTTTCACATGCTCCTTTTTGAATTAATCTAAAATAAAAACTCGGATAGCTGCAGCCTTTAGGTTTTCTCTTTTCTCCAAAAACTTTACTTCTTCTTTGTCTGCACATTTTGTTTTCTTTGATTACATCACCGAAAATAACTGAAAAATGCCCAAAGGAGATTTTTTTTTCACATTTTCCTTTTTTCAAAGTGATCTGAAATATCTACTTCAGCAGCTAGAAGATGAATAATTTTTGCGATAGAAAGCTAAGGCGTTCGTCTTCTGTGTCATCATGCACATTTCCTGATGACATCATCATGTACATTTCCTGATGACATCATCACGATACATCAGATTGGTTGTAAAACACCGAAATAGGCGGACGGCAGAGCTCAGCTGCAATCTGGCCCGGGTGAGAAGTGAGAGTATTTGAACTGGACTCAAATCTATGATGTCAGCTCTCATAAAATGAATCTAATAAACTCTTTTTTTTTTTTATTAAGTCTTAAATTTAAAGCTCCACTAATTGACCAGTTTAACAAACCAACCTGGGTTCCCGGGACGTGACTAAAATAAAGTCGTTTAGACTTTATTACATTATTTAATGAGAACAGTGAATGTTTTAAATTAGCTGAGTTACTCTAGTTTTCCTCCCAAACATATTTCTCACATCTTGCGTCAGAAAAAAAAGCTTCATTTTGATTTATAACGGGGTCGGTTATATGATGAGAAAATGTGCTGTCATCAGTTCACCATAGTTCTTTTAAAATAGAGATTCACACAGATTCACCTCAGAATCAATCAATCATTATTTCTATAGCGCCAATTCACAACAAGTGTTATCTCGAGTTGCTTTACAAAAGAGCAGGTTAAAGACCTTACTCATTGTTTAGAAAAATGGGACAGGGGGAGATGGGATATGACGCAGGAAGGATTTCTCCTTTCTATTCCTCTCGTTCCTGTCGTCCACACTTCCTCGCTGCTGAGGTGGAGGTCGGAGCAGGCCGTGCATGAATGAGGACGGTGGTGGTTGTGGACGTCGGGTATTAGTAGTGAAAGTACCAAATCAAGTTTATGTATAAAGCACTTTAAACACAACACAGTTGATTTAAAGTGCTTTACAACAAACACAAAACAAGAAGAACAAAAGAAGCGAACAGAAAAAGAAGAGGAGAGAAAATGAGGAGTGATGAAAGGATATAAAATATGAGTTATCATGTTTAAATTAATAATAGTAATAACAGTAATCTTTATATTAATAAAGACTTCATAAGAGGAAGCTGTGCTGGTTTAGTTTTGGTACATCTGTAGTCAACTTTCTTGTCACCAATTCAAAACTATGAACTCCCTAAGAGGAAAGTATTCAACATTTCCTGTGTGCTGTCCCTGTTTTGTGACCCTCGTTGTGTCCCGGTCTCTTCAGGACCGGAACATGGTGCTGGGTAAACAGGGCTTTTTCGTGAACCCCTCAGACTCTGTGGCTGTCATCGCTGCAAACATCACCAGCATCCCTTATTTCCAGAAGACTGGTGTGAAGGGACTGGCCCGCAGTATGCCCACCAGTGGAGCTCTGGACAAGTAAAAAAAAAAAAAAAAACACACGACAAATGAACATTTTTCCTTTTCCTGGTAGATAAAGATTTTTTTTTTTTTTACTTATGTGGTTAATTGTGTGTGTGTGTGTGTGTGTGTGTGTGTAAATCTCTTCCAGTGTGGCTAAAGCTCTTCAGATGCAGCTGTACGAGACTCCGACCGGTTGGAAGTTCTTCGGTAATCTGATGGATGCGGGCAAACTGTCACTGTGTGGAGAGGAGAGCTTCGGCACAGGTGAGTGAATGTCACACTGAAACAGAGGCGAGCAGTGCCTCTTTATAAGCTCTGACACTCATCCCCTCTTCTCCACTTCTGCCGACACACCAGGTTCAGATCATATCCGCGAGAAGGACGGTTTGTGGGCGGTGCTTGCGTGGTTGTCGATCTTAGCCACCAGGAAACAGAGCGTGGAAGAGATCATGAAGGACCACTGGCAGAAGTTCGGCAGGAACTTCTTCACAAGGTCACAAATCATTCCATTACTTTTATTTTGAAATGTGTGTCTGAGTCTTTCAGGTATTTTGATTTGTATCTGTTGGTCCCAGGACTTTTTTTTCTTGAATGAAACAATCGTAGAAACAGCTGTTGGGTTGTTTCTGTTGTTTGTTCAAGTTGTACTCTGGCACCGTCTGGTGGTGAATTAGAGAACTGCAGCATGCTGAGGCCTCTTTTTGAACGGCTGTGTTAAAACCCTTTTGTTAAGTCTTGTGATTTTTTTGTGAAGAAATAAGGAAAATCTTTACAAAGATTCACAAATTTAAATTGAACGTAAAGCAATTATCTTTAACCCTCCATCGTATCTTCTGCCAGTTTGACTCCAGATTTGACTTCACTGTCTTAACTCCACATCCAGGTACGACTACGAGGAGGTGGACTCCGACGCTGCCAACAAGATGATCAAGGATCTGGAGACGGCCATGTTCGACCCATCCTTCGTAGGGAAGAAGTTCTCCTCGGGGGATAAGACGTACGAGGTGGCTGTCGCTGATAACTTCGCCTACACAGACCCTGTGGATGGAAGTGTGTCCAAAAACCAGGTGAGAGTCTGCAAGGAAGAGCCCACCAGGATTTCATTCTGTTTTTCGATCAGATTTTCCAGCTCTGCTTTTACATGTAGTTCATTCACTTGACTTGCAAACCTTTTAAGCTTTTAAGTTTTAAAGATCCTCAAAGATAAAACAAACAGCAGAAATAAAAATGTGAGCACTGGTGGATTTATCTGAAGGTTTTATAAGAAAGAGAAAATATATTTTTGTCCTTAAAATGAATGAATCCAGTTCACAGAATGTGTAATCCCTCCACACATGTCCTGCTGCATGTACGTTTATTTATCCTAATCTCTCTGCATCTCTCTCTCTCTCTCAGGGTTTGAGGATCATCTTCTCCGATGGTTCTAGGATTATTTTCCGTCTCAGCGGTACGGGCAGCGCGGGGGCAACAGTCAGGCTCTACATAGACAGCTACGAGAAGGACCCCCAGAAGATTTACCAGGACCCACAGGTCAGGACCGTAAGGAGTCAATCTAAGACAGCCAGGTTTAGTGAGAGAGACATGGAAGTCATCAGATAGGAAAATAAACGCACTACGTTTTCTTTAGGACATTTGCACGTATGAACAATCTCAGAAAAGGGACAGAAAACTAAAGATTTTAATATCGTCTGACACCTCGTGGAGGTCAAACGTTTAAAGGTCACACGGGCCACAGAATGATCCGTCACCTGCAGCAAGGCGAGATCTCGCAGGGTGGAGCTTGTGTTCAACATGTGAGGAGATTGGAGATGTTTGGCAAAGTCTTGAGTTATAGCAGCTTATCGGGGCCAGTATGACAGAGGGAAGTAGAGCTCAGGGGGGAACTAAAGAGTGTGAGTTCCAACAGGACACTTCATAAAGTCGTGCTGGACGGGTGCAGACAGGGAGGTGATGTCGAACGAGAAAGTGAGACAAGATCTTTAAAAAAAAAAAAAAAAAGAGTGAATTAAAGTTCTGATTCAGCCTGTTTTCTTCTTCAGTGGTGACGCTCAATGAATGAACAGATAAGCAGAAACACATTGCTTCACGCTCCTAACTTGACAGATATATGACTGCTGGGTTAATGGTTCAGTTGGCTGGATTTAGGTTGGTTTGATTTACACACAGAGAGCGCTCACTTTAGATTTGTAGCCAGGATTTGAGGAAAGAGGAAGCCTTCCCGGCAGATATTTCATGTCATATGTGTGAAATATGGTCACTTTTTTTTTTATACAATCTTGTACTGTAATCTATAAAAATTGAGAAAAACTCACAAAAAAATGATAGAATTCTTAAAGATCTCATGTTGGGCTCAGGGAGTTGACGTTTGTGTCAAACTCAGACTGGTTCCAGCTGAAACTAAATACATGTCAGTCCACACTCTTTGTCATAGATTTGACATTTTGTTGCTGAAGTCAAACCCTGTTACATGGTTGAATCGAAGACTTCAGGAGGACGCTGAGGTGGAAGAGGCTAAGCTTGTCCAGCAGCAGCTTTGGTGTAGCAGGATGGGCTTCGATCAGTTTGTGAGTGAAAATGAGAAAACAACAGTTTAATCAGGAGGCATTTTAGTCGGTTCACTTGATTTGCTTTCTTGTCAAGAGTTACACAAGATCGATACCACTCTCAGGCCTGTATGGTTCATTTGAAGCTACCATAAGTAGCCATTTAGCTTAGCATGAAGCATAAACGTCTCTGAATGGGGTAAAAAGTCTTCTTTAAGATAACAAAATCTTTCTTTCAGCACTTCAAAAAGCTCAAACAAAGGAACATGTTTTGATTGATATTATCTGAACAAACTAATGAAGTGTAAAGGTGAATTAACTTCATGCTGTGGTTTGAAACGGTTCCTTAACAGATTTGAGTATTTTAGCAATGTCTGCATCCATTGAATGATTATTGTGCCAGGCCGACAAATTGTTTCAGATTCAGATTTTTTATTGTCCCACAAGGGGAAATTTCCGTTGCAACAGGAGCACACAAGAAGACAAGAAACACAAGGACAACATCACCATAAAACATAAACCAAAACAAATTTAAAAAAATCAGACAACACAGCAAAATATAAAAACCAAATAAAAACAGCGCAATAAAATCAGTCAAGAGCCCGTACCAGAATGGAAATTCAAGTTATTAAAGTGCAAAGTGGAGGTGTGCAAATGTGCAATTCAAGTGCAAGTTTTACAGTTATGTTCAATTCTGGACAAACATGATGATGCACAGAACTTAAATAACTATCTCTGACAGTTCTCTGTCTTTGTGCTGATCCAAGTGTAACACCTGTAGGCTTGATCGGCACATGAAGTCCTAAGTCGTGTCTTTGAATGCAGGTGATGCTGGCCCCTCTGGTGGACATCGCCCTGAAGGTCTCCCAGCTCCACGAGAGGACTGGACGCTCAGGTCCCACCGTGATCACATGATCCCTCTGCCACACTGCCTCCGCACCCCCCCCCCCCCCCCCCCCCCCCGCAGTCCTCAGCAACAGGATACCTCCACTCTCTCTCTGGGGGTGAAGCTGCCCTTGAATTCTGTCTTGGCTTCAGTTCCTGGCCGTTTCGACAAAAAACTGAAACCCAACATGGAGGCAGACTACAAGAAACACATCTCTATTAGAGGTTAACCACTGCCATTATCTAGTGTTAAAGTATGAGAACACTGTTTCCCTGTCACATGTTCAAACAAATATGTAGCTTTTTATGCAGTAGCAACAAGTTTGTCTCAGAAGTCTCATATTTTATTCATGTGTTTAAAGGAAAACAAAAATGCAAAATCAGTGTTCGGACTGGAGCGCTTGAACAGAATGTGCCTCGTGTAGTTTCTGTATCCATGTTCAACTATATCTTATTGTCCAGGTCTGTTTCTGAAACATATCATTAAATGGAGAAACAGCGAAACTGGCCATAGGTCAGCAATTTGGGGGCAACCTCACCCCCCCTAACTTTCCCTTATCTGACCTGGTGCCTTCCCCTTCCGTCTGTTATCTACAACCACCAAAGTAGCCTCTAAAGCTGAACCATGAACCGACACATCCAGCGTTAATAAAATAACCCTACATAAAAGAAATCCTGTGGTCTTGTTTTAATTCATTTATATGAGATGGTATGTGTTTAAGCATATACAAACGCATGAATTTGCAACGTGATTATACATGCTTGCATTGAAAAAAAATTCCCTGCTGCTCGGCTTAGTGTCTGGCATGGTGGAAATTGCTGTTGCAGACGTTGATTTTTAGATGAGTGAGACACTAAAAGCAAAAGTGTATACGGCGGTAGGGAAATTACTCTAGATAAATGCCTGTCATGCAACAAGTGAGCCAAGTCGTCGGAAGCGTCTCCAGCAGATTGAAGTCCGCCTCGCTCCAAAAAGACATTCCTGAGGCGAGCAGAGAAGCACAAACCGATGCCTCCTCTGGCAAGTCTTCTTGTGTAATGAGATATTCACTGTAATCCTGATTAATGATGAGAGTAATAAAGTGTCTGCGGGTCAACGGATCCCACAAGTGATACCGAAAGACAAACAGGACAGAGCTGAAATATTGTCTTTGAACTGTTGAGTTTTCTCCAGAGAAATGGGTGAAGGATGTTTGAATCGGTTTAGAGAAACTTTAGGTCCTTGGAGTTGAGTCAACGTGTTCCTCACACTACAAACCATATTTGGCAGTACATTGGTTACAATTAAGTTAATAGGAGTGAGGCTGAAATATTTGATGCACAGCAAAAGGAAAATTGGTCCTAATCACCTCCATCGTCTTTCATCTGTGACATGTTTTCACCCAATTTCTGTCAAATAACCCCCAAAACACATGGTTTCTAATCAGGAACTAATTAACATTTCAATTAGAATTTTCATGCAGTTATTTGAAGCTAAGTAACTAATATTTAACCTTTTGTGTTATCTTACTGAAACAAGCTCTTAGTCAACAGGTAGCCACAAAAAACTAAACATGAGGGAAATTTGAAAGAAGGTAATAAATAGTGAAAAGGTGACTCGTTTTATGTTCCACAGACCGAAAAGACAAGTTATCTAACAATGCATAAGACTGAAGTAATGTTCACAAAACTAAATGACAGATAATCAAATACACATCCGGGACAAACAAGAAGCTTCGATGTACAGGAGGAGAAAACACTAAATGCATCTGAGCGAAAGAATCAAAGAATCGCACCAATCTCACCAAAACTCTCTACTGTTCACATGATTTACTATCTATTAGTTTAAGATATGCATGTAGCCAGCTGTTCTAATTCATTTAAAAATCCAGGGAAGTTTTCTTATCTTACATTTGTGAATATGCAGTAAAAGAATGCAGTTGTAATTTGGGTCGACGGGTAATGTTTGCATTCACACACTTAGCTAGCGTTACTTTTAGCTAGCTAACAATACGGTTGATGTTTCTCTTATTGTACCATGTAATGCTCTATAACGGTAATGTCCGCGTTTGGCCACTTCCTAGCTAACAAATGCTATATCAAGACTTTTACAAAAAGCAGGTAAAAGACCGTACTCATTGTTATGTTACAAAGACCCGACGTTAATCCATCATGAGCACTTAGCAACATTTAGCAAAAGATCCAGTGGCAAGAAAAAACTGTTTTAAGAGGCAGAAATATTTGGCAAAACCAGACTCATAATAACAGCCATCTGACCAAATGGGACTTCACATATGTTGCTTTTACACATAGCTTAATGTCCCTCAGGATTTTCCCAATCCATTGTCTCAGTGGCTAATCTTGGAAGCAATGAAACGATTAACAACTTGTGAGAAATCCTTCATATGGCTTACTCAGTTTACAACCTGAAACAGAAAGCAGAGAGTCTTTGCTGAAGACACATTTCAAGTGTCCTACTCGATCAGGAGGGGAATCTAAATGAACGTAATCTTTTTATCTGTGTTTACACTATAAATCTCTCAAAGCCTATTTTTAGTCTTCAAAGGGACAGTCTGTGGCATGGGATGTATAATTGCCCCCAAACAGTTCCTCTATACTCCCTAAGGAGTCACAATAACAGGTTGGAGACTTTCATGTTGCATTGTTCAGACACTGTCAAGCTGACATGGTGCGCCACATAATGTGTTCCTCTTGTTCTGCTCCTAATGGCTTACAGGCCGTATTTGAATTGGCTGTCATTACATCAGGTAATCACAATAAGGCTTACATTAAGCTGGCCTGGTCTGCAGCTATTAGATGTCCAAATGGCTTTCTCTGGAGCTGGCGTGGCGCCTTGTGTTTTTTAAAGTGGCCTGTTCATTGCTCCACTGCAACATGATGTAGGACAAAGGCATCATTCTCAAAGTGCGGAGAATGAGGACGGCCTTGGCTGTGCAGTTCATGTTAACTCCTGTGGTTCTTGCGGTTCTTTATTTAAGACCAATTTCTTCTCTAACACACAATTTTATGTCAAGTGTTACACTGTTTGAGTAAAGGAAAGGGAATCTTCCATATAAGACCCGACTATGTTAAATAACTTTTGTTTTCCCAGTCTTCCTGTTACAAAACTATCCGATGCTTTTTGACTGCCAGGCTGTGTTTCTGGTCTGCAGATGTTACTAACTGAGGGAATCCACATAACTGTTATTATTCTCCACTTCTTGATTGATCAACAGGTGAAAAGACCGTCGATATTGAAAATCAGAAGGTATAGCCTGGTTGCCTTCACATTAAGGCAAGGCAAGGCAAGTTTATTTATGTCGCACATTTCAACAACAAGGCAATTCAAAGTGCTTCACACAAGACAAAAGCATCATGACAGAGGAAAAAAAAAAGAAACATTAAAATAAAATAGAAAATTAAAAAATCACTGAAATTATTAAATCTGAAAATATGTTCAAATAAAAAAATGAAATTAATTTAAATAAAAATAAAAATGAAAAATAAAAGTAAAGAAATTAAAAGAGTTAAAAAATAATAATTACAGTGCAGAGTAAAAGTTTAAAATCTTATCAAAGCTTAACTCATCATGTTCACTTCTTAGTTATAGTCGAAGAAGGTACAGTTGCAAACTTTTTAGTATTTGTCTCGTATGTGTAAATTTATTACCCTGTTACTTAACCTGCAACCTACCCAGAAGAGCACATGTCACTCCGCTGTTCATCTCCCGACACTGGCTCCCAGTTACTGCACCAATCAAATTTAAAACTCTGCTGCTCACTTACAAAACAGCGACAAAAACGGCTCCTCCTTACCTAAACTCCTAAAATAATCCAGGTCTACACTCCCTCCACCCCCACTACGCTCTGCCAATGGAAGGCGCCAGGTCCAACCTTCACAACAGGGTCCTAAGACGCTAACTAGACTTTTCTTCTCTGTCGCCCCCCGGTGGTGGAATGAACCTCCAAACTCCATTTGATCTACAGAGTCCCTTTGCACCTTTAAGAAAAAGCTAAAGACCCAGCTCTTTCAGGAATACCTACAACCTCTGATGATGATGACGATGGTTTTGATATCATTGATGATGATATGATGGTTATGACGATTGCTACAATCTGCTCTTTGTAAACTTGAACAGTGTTAAGCCAAAGCTAGAAAATAAGGAACTCAAACCAGTATGTCTTTCTATAACAAGATCAGCTGAAGCTCCACTCCACTGTGGATGTGAACAAGCTCTGACAGGGTGTGTGAGGTTAACAAAGTTTAGATGTAGAGGCTCCACATGAGTCATCACACTCTTAACACTCTCCATTTTTCTGGATCTGCGGGGCCAAAGTGTTGAGGATGATGTGTGAGGCCATAAAAAAAACTGTTCAGTAACGGTCGGGATTAGATGACTTGGAACACATCTGACCGCACATTTGAACCGAGCAGTGTGGAGCAGAGGCTGGCTTGTGTCCACAGGCCGCTTTGAATCCCCTCATCCATTTTTCTTCTGGCTTTTAGTCAATAAGAAGACATATAGGCCAGGAAACACCACACTTCTATGGCTCATTGTCCACACAAGTGTTTGCTTGATGTAGGACTTGAGCTGAAACAGAAACTGGAAATGAAGATTTTATACAATACCAGAAACACTCCACATATTAGCATCTTTTGTTTAATATACCCAGGCAACACTGTTATGAATGTGTCCTCCTTCAGCCTGATTTAACACGAGATCAGGCGATTTGTTTCTGAACAAAAAAAGCGGATCTCTCGTCTCGTTATTTCCACATGCGCTGCACTAGATATACAAACAAAATACTGAAAATGTTGAACACAATCAACCTCATTAATGAACTGTGTGTTATATGTGTTCAACTGCAAGCAATTACTGTTCTTCTGCCTGAAACTTCACTTATTTGGAGGCCCTGTGGACAAAAACAGAATAATAATAAATGACCTGTGATCAGTGTATACATTAACCAATTGTTTGGCATTTTCTAATAAACCTTGAGTTGGAAGCCTTTGCATTTTTCAATCAACCAATACAAAATTGAGTTTAAACAAAAAATGTTTAAACTCAATTTTGTATTGGTTGATTTTTTGGCAATAACAGAAGTAGGACACTTCCTACTCACATAGCAACCGTTTTCTTTTCTAATTTTTTTTTAGAATACAGATACACATGTTTTTGCTTTTGGGAATACCATACTTACTGTAAATACATTTTTTTTTAAATTCAATAGAAAAGGAAAGATGTCATGATTCACATTATGTTTCTGTTGTCAGTCATTTGTCTTTTTAATATAGTCTGTAGAAGTTTGTCACATTGAGTAAAATAAGTCTACCTATACCCTCTTGTTAAAAATGTTTTTTTTTTATTATATAGGCACTTCACAAGGCAAACATTTTTATGTGATGTCATGCTCAGTGTGTTGTTATAGACTGTAAATATTAATGGACGAAGCCTGAATGATGTCACCCATCTGTTACTGAAGGGGGCTTTTGAGTTACATCGATGGCGCTCACCATGCTGAAAATGCTGTTTCACCCTAACTTTGCAAACGTCACAGATGACTTTTGTTAACCACAGACCTTATTTCAGGCGTCTAACCACAAAACCCGTTCAAAATTCCCATTGACTTTTAGACGATAGACCCCATGGCGCTGAAATGCTAACTTACGTCCGGGTTTTAGGACTCATTCCTGTGGCGCCCTATAGGCATTTGAAAAGAAGGCCAATAAGAATGCAACATGTAGCACAGGGTAAAAGTTTAATTTTCAGGGTTTTGAGATCGAGCTGATTAAGTTTGGATGTTTAAAAAAATGCACAGGCCAATACTGTCTGTCAGTCATTTAAGGATTTCTAAAGCAGTTATCCACTGATTGAAAAACGCTAGCCTATTTTCAAATGCAAGGGAAATCAGTCCAGAGCACATGTCATTAGTATCATTTGAGGATGTGAAGGGAAAGAGAAAGTTCTGGAGGAACATAAAAATACTGAAAATATGTGGCCCAACTTTTTGAAAGGCCATCATCACCCCTCATCCTTTCATTTCCTTTTATTGATTCCGACATCATTGCCAGCGTAGCAACAAAGGGCCTCCCTGTCCGTGTGCCGTGGCCGCAGGAGAAAGCCTCGGGGATCTGCTCTTCAAAGAGACCTTCAGAACCCTAATCCGCTCCACCACGAAAGTTAGATGACGCTCACCACGGATGGTTGCAATTTTAATAATCATATCCTACTTAAGGCAAAATGAAGTCGATAGACATCAAGGAGGACAAAATAGGCCAATGTCAGAAATGATCTCGCTACTTGATCATTCCAGTGGTGAGGTCTTTCCCTCTGAATCCCCCCCCCCCCCCCCTTCCCTCCATTCCTCATAACAGAAAAAAAACACTGAAACACAGCTGAGGGTTAAATTCATTTGGCTGCTTTGACAACACATTTAAAAAGGCGCCTGAGTAAGAAGCACAGCTGATATGTGATGTACATCACCTCACACGTTTAAGTGTAATCAGACATGCCCAATTTCATTTACTCTGACAGTTACTTGGAGTACTTTGTGTGGTTTTGCTCCCCATGTGTGATATCTGGAGCCCAGACTTATCTGAAAAGTTTTGCAAAATCATACTCATGCAATCTCTGAAATCTATAATGTTGGTCTGCTCAGATATTCTAAAGAAATAGGCACTCAAATGATTTACATTTCAGGACGTTTTTAGTATGTTTAATTATCAGAACTTCTGGCATTAAATAATAAACTACAGTGAGCCTGAATCATCATTAGCTAATGATCTTCAGACTATGTTTATATGTTGACTTGCAGCTCTGGTTTTGATCAGAGCTTTGGCAGCTTTCACAACCTTCTGCTTTGTATCCCTGCACCCGCATAACCCCGGTATTTTTTAATTTAACCTAAATAACTTGGAACAGGGACACAACAGAGAGGTGTTGACATACAGTGTACAGTAATATGGGAACTTTTGAACCATGAAGAACACAGGCGCATTTTGGTCAAAATACTGACGTTTTAGACAATTTATTAATAAACTGTATATAAAAGGTGGACGTAGCCTCTTGGTTTGAGAAGTGAAGCCAATAGGAAGGGGCCTTACACCTGCATTGTTTCTAATGGCCAGCAGGAGGAGACTCCACACTTGTGTTATGAACCTTACTAAACTTACCTTGAGACTATGGAGGCACTAAGCGGACATTCATCCTTTACATTCACCATTTTTCTCCATGATAACGAATACTTTCTGTTTGTTCTGACAAGATCTAGACCTATTTATCTTGCAGTTTTCGAGATAACAACTCTGATTGTTTTCAATGATAATGAGTTACTTCCAGTTATCTTCCCAAACATGATTGTTGTCCTGTCAAAACAAAGCTTGTTTCCAATTATAATTCCAGGCTGCCATTGCTTACACTAACAAGGCGCGTTACGCTTATTTCCATTTTTGTTTCGCACTTCTGCAACTCTGGGCCTACACAAGACAAACAACCAGAAATTATCAGTGCAAAACAGAGTCAATAATATTTAAGACTGCATGTCCGCATAGGGCTTCCATATATAACCACCACTTTCATTTATTTTTAATGCGGCATGATTTTAAGTCATTACAATGTCAAACTGCCAACCAGGACAGATATGTAAACCAATGTGTATCCAACCTGTCGTCCAGATTTGGCAACTCCTGGTTCTAAAAAAACAGGGCTGCAAGGGCCAAAACTCGAGGTTACAAACAGTCTATGGCTTAATCCCCCAAACACACACTCACACACGCCCTTATCTAATCTCAGAGTACACAGGAAGCTCGATTGTTTTAACTCTAAGTTCTGGTTAGCAACATCTACACAGGGATGACTGAGTATGAAGAAAAAGGAGCGGAAGGGACGAAAGGTTTTGATTAGGAGTCCTTGATCCACGTCCTGGGCCTGACGAGGTGCAGGGATAATACCAGAGGTGAAGCCCGCTACAGCTCCTCTCAGATCTTCAATCAAAACTAATCCAGTCTAAAGCATTATTCATACATGCTATTCCTGCGCTGTGTAACAGTTAAATCAAAACATACCTCAGAGAGGATGATATTTCCCTCTAATGAGCAGGTCCAGGTCACAATATGGGGGAACCGGAGATGCTAAATTGCTACCATTCTTCTCCTGTCGGTATAAGGCTGTAAAAGTGCTCCGTGTGGTGCAGACACACACATGCAGAGGCAAAGTGTGTGTCAAAAATCCAGAAGTGAGTTGAGTAAAATGAAACAAGGTGTGGAGTTATAGAGGAGGAGGTGAGTTGGGTTGATAATGCTTCATGGCTCTGGAGTTAATAATTGTGTTAATGTGTGTTTGTAGCAAGAATTAAGCATGTCTGCAAGTGTGAAATCTGATTATCTTCTCTTAACACTTAATCTGTCTGCCTTATCTTTTAAATGTAATTCACTTTACTGAAGCGAGTCATCACAGACAGGGGAGGGTCTATTTATTTGAAAAGTAGAAGTTTGAATTCCCTTTGCATCCAGAAATAAAACATTAAATCAAGTACACTGACAGCAGGCCTGTATATCTTTCTATTGCACAAGTGAACAGTGGATCTTGATTTAAAAAGTGAAGTCTCTTAAACCTGCATTCTTGCTAATGGCCAGCAGGGGGGTGACTCCACTTTAAAAAAGGAAGAATAATAGCAGGAAACCAGTTGAGAAAATGACTCTTCCTTTCAGTTATCACTTGGTAAACATTATCCAAATGACTTGACATGACATGACATGATCTCCATATGCAACAGCCATAGACATCCCCCATTGGTTTCTGAAACGGACTTTTGAAGCCCATGGATGGCAGTCAACATGTTGGAAACACTGACTTGACCCATACTACCAACTGGAACTGAGTCTATAGCTTTAAGACTCCTGACAAACATACAGGACGCCTAACTTTCAGTCAGATTAAAATCCATTCTTGACTACTTATTAGCTGTTTGAAGCTTTGGTTATAACGCACATGTTTGTACAGCTCAATTTTCCTTTATTTTTGTCAGCACTCCACATGTTAGGATTTATCTGCACATTTTTATTTACTCTCAATCCAAACCTCATTTTAAAACGCCTCTCTTTACATTACACCTTGGCAGTTCCTTTGATGACCACAGGGTGGCGACACTTGGCTAATCAGAGCCATGTGGCTCCTGTGGGCTGAAGTCTCTCCGGTGAAGTTTGTAGGAAGGATTGCGCTCAGTTGGAGAAAGAGACAGAGAGGGGGAAAGTGAGCTGGGCTGCAGCGAGGAGGAAAGAGACAGAGAGCAGGGAGAGACACCTTTCTTCCAGACTGTCACGTTTTTTTTTTTTTGTTTGAGGGATTTTGGTGCATTTTGGAAGAAAGATAAGCGGAAACAAGGCAAGGCAATTTTGAGGCATTATATTTGGAGGGGGCTCCGAAATTACATTGCGAGTGAAGTGGATGTGAAGAGCGAGCAGAAAGTTTGACACAGAACCGGAGGAATGTATCCGACTTGGGCAGCGGCGAGCCTGCGTCTCTGGAGATGTCCAGCCTGCGCGCTCTGGATCGCCCTGCTCCTCCAAAGTGTGCTGGACCTGAGCGCGTCTGGTGAGTGTCAATACCTTTTTCCCTGGATAGTCATTCCCTTGTTTCTTCCCCATGCTGCTCTTTGCTCACACACACACTGCGGTTCATCCCAAAAACACGCGTGGATTCAGCGATGCAATCTGTCAGCCTTGACGAAAAGTTTAAGTACTTTAAATGACTTTTTTTTGGTGATTTTTGTCGCACTTACATGACCATTCAAGTCATTCATTGTCATTTTTTGGGGGGGGGGGGGGGTGCAGCTTTTAAGATCACGCCACTTAAAATCACCCCATTAATGTCAACAAACTGTTGTCCCAGATCTGTTTGGCATCATTCAGCCTCTCCTCTCATGTAAATGATAGTTGGTTTTCAGATTAAGGTCCCATTGTGATCCTGAAGCCTCTGCACGGGGGGAAATACTTGACTCCATTGGCAGACAATAGAAGGACTCTTAACTAAATCAGCTGGAGAGCCATTGTGCCACAAACCAACCAACCCCTTTTTTTTTTTTAACCCAGGGTGAGAGATGCTTAACGTCTCAATCTGAAGGCAAATAGTCGTTAAAAGGAGTTTAGAAAGACAGTAAGAGATAGTTTGAGGGGTGTAAAATGAGGACAACTTTTTTGGAAAAATGGATCTGTCTGTCTGTGGTCTGTTTGAAACAATGCTGCAATTAGTCTTAACTGCCTTTTACAAAACAAAACCTGAAATATATCACCGGTTTATTTCTCTGTGGTTGAAAGTTGAGACTTTGTTTTCTGCCCTTAACAAAAAAAAAAGTCTTTGCAACTCAACTACAATGTATTTCCACTGAAGCTGAGTGTGCGGTATCTCAAAGAAACAAGACTGATGGTGTTTGTAACTGGATTTTGGGCTGACTCATATAAGTGATTGAATTCAGTTTGAATTAAATTTGAATTGTTTATGCAGCAGCTGGTTGAAAGGCAGTCTCCTTATTGCTCCTTTTAGTGTACAGAAAGTTTGAAACAGCCCCCCTCTCCCTCATGAGAAGTGATGAATTATCTCCGGATGGTTCTTGAGGGTTTGTTTGGATTATCTCTGTCCTCCTTAGATGCTTTTGGCTGATATTTACAACGGCGATGTACAGTATATTCTGCGTTAAGTGTTACACTGCCTGCCATGGAATCCCCTCGTCTCTATTACTTTTAACCACTTTTTACTGCGTGCACGGGGGAAATTGCTAGAAATGTAAGCTGTAACTTCTAATAAAGTTTCACGATTCAATATGCAGTAGAGGAGAACCAAGCCTCACCTCCCCCTTTCTCTCGTCAATTTACAAGTTTAGAAGAAAAATCTGCCTTGAAAATTACATTTCATATGCTAATAATGTTATACACGAAGCAAAACTAATTCACTTTAGCACTCCTGCTCCCCACCGCAAACAAGAAAATCATCTGTTCAACTTAAAGAGCTGCTCTGTGTAAGGACTTTTTATTCATATCCAAGTGATAGCAGCTTTACTGGTGTGGTCAAGAAGATTACAGCCATTAAGATGCTTGAAATTTGACCTCTTGTTCACCTCAAATGAAGAAGCCACAGGATATTTTCGTCGATGATACCAGTGACTTGAATCCTAATGGTCAAGAGACGGGACAATAATGTGGTTTAACTATAATTTAATGCGAAGACACGAGTGTGGGACAGTGCGGTTCAGTGGTCAGAGGATGAAATATATATCTGTACTGTGAAAACAGAGCAAGCATGACAAAGAAGAAACCCAAAGGAGGGGATGTTAGTCTTTAAAGGGCTTCTGTCTGCTTTACTGGTCAGTGTCTAGTCAGAGGTCAAAGGTCAGAGGTCTGTCGCCGTGGTTTAAATGCCAGAATTTCCAGGATTCCCCCCCCCCCCTGCCTCAATAAGGGACTGTTCTCGACATAACAGGCTTTTCAAAAGATGCATCAGCCTACCGTGATAAACTTTCTGCATGCATTCTTGAATGTGTTTTAAAGACTTTTAAGTTGTTCCGTTACTGACAATAAAAATGCCCGATACAGCCTGAAATGGGTTATCAGCATGTACGTTAAACATTACACTGATCTATTATTATTTATCAGCGCTGCAACCTTAAAATAGACTTCTTTTTCTACTCCAAAACAGTATCTTCCATAACGTTATGTAACGTTAGCCAAAGCTAGCAAGATTTTAGCATAACTTTTTTTTAATTTCACATATTAAAGCCTTATTTATTTATTTTTTATATTCCAAATTAAAGATGCCACAATATCATCTAAAGATAACACAATTTAAATCTGTTTCATGTTAAAAAAAATTTGGGTTTTTCTGATGCTCATTTGGCAAAAACACAGGACATCAAGATCCGTTAGCAGAGCTGCTGCTTCTGCTAGCTTAGTTTGTTTACAGTTTTTAGGTTAGGATTTGTTAAGTAGCCGTGAGCCGGGCCATCTAACGATCATCAAATCCATCCAGGTTAACCGAAACCTCAAACGGCAAGAACTGTGATTCATTTTTAAATCAATATTTAGCTTTAACCATATGCTCTTAAAAAATATTTAGACCTAATAAATTGGAACAACTTTTCAAAATGTAGCCTGTTGTCATAAATATATGTGTTCACATCAAGGCAGGGAATGACATAATGGCTTTGTACTTCTGATTACGCTTAGGCGTTACAGACACTACTACCAACAGATTAGGTGCTTATCTAAACAAAGACAGGATCGTGTACAGGACAGGGTATTTTTCTCACAGGTAATCCTTCACTTCCAAAACACAACTGACCTTCTCTGGAGGCCTTTAAATGTATTTGTGTCCAATTTGTAAAAAAAACCTTGAGGCGACATGAAGGTTGACATGGCTTGGTACGTTGTATTCTTAAAGTAGTGATCCATATGTGGATTTATTTCAAATCATACTTCAAATTGAACCCAGGTTTTGCAGCATGAAAACCAGATTTCTGCTAAACATCACATTGCAAGAGTGAAGTGACGCTTTAGATTTCAGAATATTTGGACAGAACCTGGTAGGACATTTGGCTGCTCAAAATGAAGCTATGAATATTTTTAGTTTTTTCTTTCAGTTAAGTCTCATATTGATCTCCAAAATCAAGAATAATCTTTTACTTGTCAAACTCGCGCCTGCTGTCGGGACATTTTAAAATGACCAGCTGACTACTTTCTTCGTGTTGAAAGGGCAGATCTCTCTATTTGCACTGCTTTATTTAATGTGATGTTTTTAAGGGGGGGTAATAAGTTTAAGTTATTGTTAGCGATAGCTCACAGCGAAGTAAAGCCTTCTACAGAACACCTGAAAAATAAAGATAATTAAATTGAGACTGCTTTATTTGATGGTTATACTGTACCCAGTCTGTTTATTGGTAAAAGGCTTACTCGGCAAATAAATAATACAGCTCTAGGTTAAACTAGTCAACCATAAATAGTGGAGATATTCATAACTCAAAAGATGCTAAGTAGCCTACAATCAAACATGCTAGCAGCAGCTCAGCATGCAGACCCCTCACGTACGACAAAGGAAAGATCGTCAGAGAAACTGCTTTCAGATTTCGAACTCTCTTCTTCACTCTTGATTAATGGCTGTCTTTTAGCGGGCAGCCCTTGATTAGTTACCCTCCACCCATTTTTCAGCCTTTGCCCTTTAGCTCCAAAGTCATAATTTGTTACTTCCCCTTGAAAATAAACGTTGTTTAAAAGTTTTCTGACATTATAAACCATGTAGTGTTTCTAAACGGAGGACATTCACCCCTGAACTGTTTAGAGTTTCATTTAGCCTTTTAATAACACTCGGGTAGACTATAAATCAAGTTGGGTGGAACTGCCTCGGTGCACTTTTCAACAGGACACTCTGCTGACACTAAAGTCACTTCAACAAGTCTGGAAAAAGACACTCAGTCCTGCATGGCTACGAGTGTGTAGAAGCTTTTTCTTCTCTCCCCTCGACTGAGATATCTATCTGTAGGTTGTATTTATTAAGACTCACATTAAGGGAGCTGTTTCAAGGAGGCGAAAGAGACGTCAAAGTTTATGGTTGAAAAGTCTTTATACATCCTTGTAAAATTTGCAAATCCACCACTCCCTCTTTTCATCATCGCTATAATTTCTCCTTTATGTGTGTGCGTGATTCAGTTTTTTATACTTAATCCAGATGCTCTGGAAAATGTTGGCCTCTACAGCGGCCTTAGTGCTACGTCTCTTTCAGATAGATCACTTCGCTGTGTTTAAAACTCAACTCCCACTCAGCACGGTGGACGCAACACTAACTACAGGCCCTGTGCATCCCTTAAAGCGTTCTGCAGACATAGAAGAATGTGGCAGGAACTCTTATGTGTGAAACAGATGTATGCTCTTTTTTTCTGGGAACATAGATGGGGTTGATTTTCGTATTTTTTGACTCAGGTTTGAGCGTGTGAAATGTTAAAAAAAAAAAAAAAAAAGAGTCATGAATGTTAATTTCATCAGCACGTAGCCATAAATCACATGCTCCGACTCTGTTTTATGTCCCTGATTTAAAACGTCGGTGTGTAAACCACGCCGTGCACTCGCAATTACCCACTTCCCTCTTGTTATGATGAAGCACATGTGTTAGCCGGGGCTTACTGCTGCCATAGGGCGAACTGTTTGGAGAATATTGTGTGCTAATTGTTTAACTGATGTATGGCTAGCAGGCAATTTGTTTTAAGTCATATAAAAGTATCAGGGTATCAAATAACTGAAGAGCAGTGTTTTTATTAGTTTCTTTAGCAAGTTCATGACTTTATTTGTGATTAAGAGTGGGGGTACAAAAGGGGCTGCAGGAGAAAATCTCATCTTGAAGTTTAAGAATGCACTTTTATTATCCTGGTATTTGGACTTACATGTATAGTTTAAGTATCCACGTAAAATTTGAAGTAATTCTGTATCAGCTTTTTGTGTTAAATTTGGTCATGTGATAAAAATAGTCGTAAACATGCAAACCACCACCTCTCTTCCCTTTAATAAGTAATATTCTTTTTTATTTGAGGTGCTGTAGTTTCTAATAAAACAATGCATGTTTTTTCTTTGAAAAAAAAGTGACACTGATAAGTTCTGCTGCTTCAGCTACTAACGCTAAACGAGCAAAAGAGAAGCCAAAAGCAGGAAGCGCCCTCTGCTGGTTAAAAAATGGCTTTGCATTACGTATTTTTGTCATATCGATTCAAATTGTCCATATATTTTTAATTGTGTGAAAAGTTATTGTTACATCCCTTGTCGTTAATCAAAAAGAGCTGCTTAACAGAATATAGAGTACCCAAGAAAATACTGTGTGCTTATTGTTTAACTGTTGTTTAGCTCTCTGTACATTTGTTTTAAAGATATATTATCAAGATTTAAGCCCAGTGCTTTTATTTTCATTGGAGTGGTTTGAAATGAGAGTGTCAAGATACTTTTTAACCATTTTCTACCTTATTTTACTTCTTGCATTTGCTGTTTTTCAAAAGGGGCTGTATAACAAATTGACAAAATGGAGTGCACAAACAACTGTGTGCTTAACTGAGATACAGCTAGTTGGGGGGTATAAAGTATCAGGATATCAAAAAACTAAAGCCCAGTGCATCTTTTTCAGATACTGTTCACAAGTTGTCATCACTTAGTTGTTGTGGTTGGTCTTTCCTACCTCAGTGATCACTACAGATAGGAAGTTTCCTTATGATGCCAGTAAAAGGCACGGTTGTTTTCCATTGAGTTGCTGCCGGGAATGTCCTGATAATATGTCGTCAATGCTTGGTTGACAGAGGAATTTTGGAAGCAGAGCCCTATTTCGGTTTCCCCTACTCCTTCTCCTGCCTCTGCCAAGTCAGGAGAAAAAAAAAGGCTTTCCATGAAATGTATGGAGTGTAAATTTCCTGCATTTGCGTAATATTGGCAGAAAAATGCTCCTATTTCCACAAACCGGGCTCTGTGGAGCGTGCTTGTTTTTTATGCGGTCGCAGTCCCTCAGAGAGAGGCAGCGTTTAATCAAAGGCTAAACTCGGTTCACTCAGATCCGCGCTGGAGACGTTTGATGAAGTTTCTGCCACTAGAAGCTGAAGCCGAGCGTGAAAACCCTTTTCCTGCAATTTTGTGTCTGCGCAGGAGGTCAGCCTGTTAAAAAGGAATCCTCCGCAGGGTTCAGGGCAGCCTGGAACTAACAAAAGAAATGAAAAAAAAACCCCGTGTAAAGAGGTTAAACTTCAATTATTTTAACCGAGGTGGAGTCTGGAGTACGCATAGGAACACTTTTCATCAATGTAGCTCTCATTTCTGTGTGTGATATATTCATTTAGTCAAATTATATTTGCCCCTTTCCATCCATTGACCTGTTCTGTGTTTCCCGCTGCAAATTAAAAAAAAAACCTTCTGTACTTTCTATTCAACACTCTCTCTGTTGATTTCTTTCGACTGCTGTCTGGAAGACAAATTACTCCCTCCACATAAAAAAAATGTCTCTGCTGTACTTTATACAAACACCATACAATGAGTCCTTTGCTGCAGTTGTAAGGCAAGCTTGTAAGTGTGAGAGTGTGCTGATGACAAAGTGACACTTTAATGAGTCTAATGGAATAAGCCACACATACTACATATCAATTTCCCATATGGACTTGGCAAGGTTTATACTGAGGACCGCAGGGAATAGCGCGGGCTTAAAGAGCTCTAAATTTCATTGGGACCACTCCTTATTACACTTTTATCAAATTACTCCCTCACTATAGCATCCTCCGTGGTCAGTGAGAGATCATGCTACAGTTCCTTTAATAGGGCGTAGGATAAAACACGGCTTTTCAATTCCTCTATATGTGTCAGAGTAAATCTTTTTAAACCCTGTTTGCGTTGCATTAAGGACCTCAGAGCCCCCCCCCCCCACCAGACGGCAGATCTCTGCACCCACAATTAGCTCTTTGTACAACGCCACACGTCTCCCGAGGTACCAAACCCCTCAAACTTTATGGGCTTCTGCGGCCTAAAATATCGGGGTTACGTTCCAAAATGTGTGTGTGTGTGTCTTATCAGTCAATGGAGAGATTTTTCACTTAATCAGATTTATTCTTGAATGGTGGTTTGTTGGCAACTTCCTGTCCATGTAACTAAGTTCTCAGCGTCAACAAAGTATTCAGGGGGAAGTGGCGTTATTAGCAATCAGACAGGCTCCACCTTCTCTGCGGGATCATATATTTTTAAGTGACTAAAAAAAAGATGTAGTTTCATGCCGCTGCCTTCACTATCTTAATGATTTCTCTTTTTAGATTTTTGTTTCGCTTTTTATGCCTCTGTTGAAGAGACAGGACAGTGGACAGAGTCGGACATCGGGGACAGAGAGAGTTGGGAGTGACATGCGGGAAAGGAGGTCCGATTTGAAACGGGGCTTTCCGGCTTTGAGGACAACAGGCTCTGGACACGGGTTTTGCCAAATAACCACAAGACCACCTTCGCCCGCGTCTTAATGGCTTTACTGTCCTTTAAAGTTTAGAAACCTCAGCGGTCATCATCTGACAAGCGTCTGTTTTCTTTGTTACCTGGGCAACAAGTCCCGCCCCATCTAGTGTCTGATTGGCAAACCTGAAGTAGCGGCATCAGCTTGCTGAACATCACAGGCTAAGGACTCAGACTTGGACGTGGACTGAGGTGGTGGTGGTGAATCGACTCAGACACTGTGCTGATTTTACTTTAGTGACTCGGATTCAAGCACTGGGGACTCAGACTTAAGGTTTGGTGACTCCAATGGTGTGAGCTATGATTTTGGAGAAGAATAAACAGACACTTTTTGGGGCTTATAAATTGTTTTTTATTGTTGGACCTGACTGGCATGCTAATACCTCATGTACCTTTATTTATTCTTAATCAGATGCCTTCCTGGTTCTGGTAGAGATATCGTGACAACTCTACATTTTCTACATACAAGTTAAATCTTTTATTTCAGAACATAATCAAGCCATAAAATCCTATCATCAGTAGAACTCGCAGATGTTTTTTCTGCCTCCAAGAGGATCAGAGAACCCCTCAGTCACACACCACGGTCTGTCAGACATGAAAACTTCTCGGCGCTCCACTTATCTGGCTGGCACAAGACAAATGTTGGAACTTGCCCCGTTTTTATTTTTGCTATGCGTCTTACTTTCTTGGCTGTATTCTGCCTCTCACTCTCCTATCTCTCTCTCTCTCTCTCTCTCTCTCTCTCTCTCTCACACACACACTCTCCATCTCTTTCTGTCTGTTCATTTTGGCCGTGGAGAGTCTCCTCCACTTGGCCCTTCTTGCCTGACTTCCTGACATGCTGCTCTTGGCCGCTCTGTGTGTGTTTACTCAACAATAACTGAGAGCCGGGTGGCTCCACACCAACCCTAGTTTGTAACCACTCATACAAGCCTCTTAGTAACTGATTTTCAGGATTTAGCGTCTATGATTTGAAAAGAGACATCCTTATTTGATGTCGGAGGATGCCGAAACTCTGGCTCATTCGTTCCAGATATTGGATGATTATGGGGAGGATGTTTAATCAGAATTTGGCTTTCTCGATATCCGCCTATATGTCTTTTATGTTTGCTCTCTCGCCCACGTGGTGCTGTGGTTTCCATTGGACCATCAGCTCCACTGAGGAAAGTGTATACACTTATCACTCTGCAGTTATTAATAGAACATCATCACATTTATGTTTTTCACAGTTGTGCGTTTCCAAAATGATTCTTGGCAGCTGCGTCATTTGAATCTTTCTTTTTCTTTTGTTTCCGGCTTTCTTTCTTTTTTTTCTGCGTCCAACACGCTGATGTAATGTGAATAACACATTTTCTCTCCTGTAGCGCTGTAGAAAGCGGAAAAGAAGCTTTGAGTACAAACTCCTCTCTGCTCGCGAAATTATTTAACCAAAGATGTTTGGACTGCAGGAAATTACATTTCACGGTGCTTTGGATGATTTGTGTTCATTTTAAATCAACTGAAACCCTTTGAATGTGTTTTTTTTTTTTGTATATTAAAATCTGACTGATGCAGGATTTTTGGGACCAATTTCAAAAGCGATTATAGAAGGAAAATAGCAGATTAGCAGAACATTGGCTGGTGTATGAAATTGTTTAGCTGTAATGAAAACAAGTGTTTATCTCTCTTAATTGTGCCACAATTTTGCACATATACGACTTTGAAATGATACCTCATAGACAACTTTTTTACCTCAATACCTTATTTTGCATATACATACAATTCTGTTGTTGTGCTACATTGACAATTCACTCGAAATGGTACAAACACTCCTGAAAAAGTAATAGATTAGCAGATAAAATCGAAGTGTTTTCCATTACCAAAATGTAATGGCCTTTAAAACATAGTGCATGGTTGTCTCTGTTCATTGTAAGAAAGGAGACATTCAGTAATCACTGACTGTCCATAAAGAAAATATTTCATTTGACAACACATAACACACCTTTTAGTGACGATTTCACTTCATTTAAAAAATGAGCACCTTTTATTTTGTAGTCGTGTATATAGTGTTGGATTGGCTTGTCTGGGCTTAGAGCTGATTGTTGGTTCCTTGTATGTTTCTGTATCCTACATGGAGGACTGTGTTACGCGGCCTTTTGTCCTTCATTGCTTTGTAATTACAATCAGTAGCTAGAGAGACCATAATCCTAGTCCAGCCTGAAGTTTAGGAACTCTGTCTTTTTAAGATTAGTTCCTGCGAGTGGGTTTTAGTTTAGCTTCTCTAGCTGGCAGTCCGACGAGTCTGCTGTGGCCAACAAATACATTTGTTTATCTGCTAAAATAAGACAGAACAGGTTGTAATCATCAAAGCCGTCTGCGTTTTCTGAGCCGAGAGGTTTCACAAACAGAACTATTTTGATATAAGGCCGTTTCCTTTTTTAGCAAATCACAAGTAGATTTTCCAAGTATACACCATGCCGCTGCACAAATAGACTGTTTGATTCATCAACGGTCCAGCTTCGTAACATCTTAACCATCGTGCAGGTTTTTCAGCCTATAAAGAAGAGGCAGTTAGAAGTCAGCTGTGAGTGGTATAACAGATTAGGAATTCAACGTTGGTCCAAAGTATTAAAAAGAAGCTTTCGCCCCTTTTCTCTTTGTCCCTTTTCCCACCAGAGCAATTCAGTTACTGCAGGTACCGACTGTATCGTGCGGTTTCTTTTTTTCTGCTCCACTGAGAAAGTTTGATTGCCTCTTTTAGTGCGTCTCAACTCTAAGAGGTTCTTAGGTCACTTATTGAAGGATCTGTTGTCTTTCCGTTCTTTCTGTCTGCGTTTATCTTTAAGTGTTTCATTGGCGAATTTGATCTCTCCACGTTTCTTCAAATATCCCATCAGCCAAAGAAAAGTCCGTTTTTACCAAAGGAGAAGATTGCTGTAGTTTGACCATTTATAGGCACTGACATCATAAATACAAACATACCATGATACCAATCATTTTTACATCTGGAAAAGTGGGTAGCTTTGTTTAAATGCTAAATAGTGCAAATGTAGATGTATCCCTTGAAGTGCTTCCAAACAGTGTATTTATACGGATCAGAAGTGTGTACATGGCTTTGGTTTGTTAGTTCAACTGAATGCTTTATCACATTGTTGTTAAAGCAAACCCCCCCCCCCCCCCCCCTTTAACCAGCAGCGAGTGTTTGCTCAACCACTTCACACACAAAAGACTGAAGAGGGGAGGCCGTGGAGTGGAGGCTCAGCACTGTTGTCCAGGAGATCTCCAACTCTCACATCAGCCAGAGAAGTGCTTACAGTTCCTGAACATGATGCTAATGACAGCGTGTGATTTTGGGAGTGGATACAATTCAATGACTGGACGCGATTCAAACTGGCAAATGTGACAAATATACGCGGACATAGCCTCAATGAAGAGAAACGTTATCATAGTGAGGGGAAAAGGCCACGCTGATAAAGCTCGTTCCAAAACGAGGATGAGCCTTTGGTTGGCTTTCGCCCACCGACGCAGAGTTCGCACGCTTTTTTGTTGGACAGACGGGTACCAAACACAACGCGTTTAGCATGTGCTAGCGTAGCGGTAGCCTGCAGTGTAGGTACGGGCAGTAAGGGCACACGCTTAGCCCTGCAGTGGGCGTGCACTTCTGGTGGCGATGAGCCCAGTTTGAATGTTGTGTTTACAAGAAGCAACAAATATTTCTTATGACTCTTCTTTTAAAATGCTGTTACATATTTGAGGGATCTAATGAATTTGAAGAGACTCAAATAAGTCACGCTTTTTCAAAATTGCACGAAAATAAGTCAGATTTGTGTTTGAGAACAATTTGATCTTTTCCCCCAGTAGAATAGTTCATTGAGTTGTGTCACATTTGAGCTTAGGTTGTTGAGATTCTTGTGCTCTAAAGGATTTGAAAATACTCAGACACACATACTGGCAACCTAATTTTTATTGCAGGGTTCAGAGGGCTCCACCGACTAAAGGAACAAGTCAGCGTGGACACAACTTGTCTTAATATGCCAGCAGCATTCCCTAAAAACAGTTTTTATTGGCATGTCCAGCAGGGTCATAAACCATGACAATAATGTTCAGGGACCAAACCCAGAAACTGCAAATTCAAGCCATGACTTAGCACGGATAGAAAAAGCACAAAAGACCATAAGAAATTGGACTTAAATGGAAAATCCCTTTCTATCCATTCTAATCCTGTGTTGACCACACTGACCGAGGAATCTGGAGTTAAAGGGCTCACTGGCTGTAATTCTGAAGCACCGTGAGTTAAGTGCCCGTCTGCTGAACCACTGCTGGCCACTCGTCGGCCTAATTCTGCACCGAGAGGGAAACATTGCCCTTGTGTGGCATTAAAAGCCCCATAATGGTCACATAAATCAAAGTTTAAAATAAAAATCAATAAGCAGCAGAGTCCTCTGGTGAACACTTGAATAACTTGCTGCCATTTGCATTTCCCCAAGTCCCAATTTAAGAGCAGAAAAGAGCCCACTTTTATTGTTCCAGAACCTAAATATGGGAATATGAGAGTCTGCAGATTATGTTATTTTTGATTAATTCTGCATTGGCATACCCTCCAAGTTTTCTTCACAGTCTTCGGGAAAAGCTGGTAGCGCATACCAACACCGTCACTCGCGGCCTCTTAAATCCATTTTGGCTTGATGGCTCGACCGTACGGCCGCCTGGTTTGAGACAAAGTTATTGACTCCGGTGCAAATCTCCAGATTGTGGGTCTGTTTTAAATGGAAACGAGAGAGTTGAAAGATTAGGACAGGTTGAAGGACACAGTCAGTCGTTTATGTGCTATGGACTGTCCAGATGTGTCAACCAGAGGCTCGTAGAGTCACTGTTTGAAGTCTGAGCAGCTGATGGGTAAATCATAAATCATCATGAAAGTCATCGAGGAGGAATCTGTCATTGTGTTTCTGTGACAAAATACATCAAGGTCTTAACTGAGGCAAAAGTGAAAAAAGTAAATGAAATGTACTCGCAGTCCAAAAGTAAAAGGAGCTCTCTGGAGGAGATTTCTAACAGCTGTTTCTGTGCAAAGCTAACTGAACCTTTCGTCATATTTGGAAGACCATTTAAACTTCCAATCATTTAAAATACAAGAACAATATACAGAACATAGATATGATTAACTCTGCACAAACATCCAAATCAGATGGATGGAGTATGCCTTGCTTCTTTGAGTCCGCTCCAACAACGTCTGCATTGTTGGCTGCTTCACTTTCTACAAGTTCACAAACAACACAGAGACGAGACGTATCCTTCCTGTGCTCAAGTGTCCCTCTCGCATCTATTTTTCGTCTTGTTGTGCCTTTCACATCGTTTTTATCCCGTCAGAAATGTTGTGCGTTTTATACGTAAAAGATTGAAAATGCTAAGGAGCTCCTGCTTAGTGTAACTATCCCAGCTGTCACTAGTTCCCCTCAAATGCATTTCAGCTAAATCAGTGTGGCTTTTCTAAAATGTTACGGACTAGAGAGGACTGATATTTGTGTTCAAATGTTGGAGTTGTACCGATACAAGTATGAAATGCTCAAATGTACAGCCTTAAATGCAGGAATGTAAAATGCTTTTTAATGTACTGATCTCTGTAAAGTTCAGGGTGTAAAAGTGGAAAAAAAGTTCTGAGAAAGATGAAGGCTCAAGTAAAATTCTGCTACCTAAAAAAAAAAAAACGTTCCTTCTGTACGGTAAAAAAGTATTTGTGTTTCTGTAACTTTAAAAACCTCTGATGACTGCTCAGTGCCCCTCAGACCTTTTGTAGAGTTTCTTCCTTTTCTGGGGCAAACAGAAAAAAAAGATGACGGTGAGTGTTGAGGGGGAAATTGAGTTTTCCCCTTAAAGCAGCCCCCTCTCTGTTTTTTTTTTCCTCCATATTTCCACTTTGAGCAGTTATTTAATTTCCCGGATAGATGTTTATCAAAGCTGACACTGACTTGGACCCAGCCCGGGTTTAAGTTTACCTACGAGTGCGGTTGTGTCCTGCATGCCAACGGTCCTCTCACACCTCTCTCTCGTTTCCTTGTCTCTCTTCATATCTGTCTCTGACTTTCCCCCCCCTCCCCCTCCCCTTTCTCTTGAGGAGCATAGATTTCAGCAGGGCAGGAAATGAAACTGCATTGCCCTGCGACTCCCAGCAGGAGAGGGGGACCCTGGGAGGGGAAGAGGAAGAGGTTCACGGAGTTAATACTAGAAATTTCAAGAAAGGGATGAAAAGATTGATGGTGGGGATGTGAGTGATGACTGGGATGGACCTGGTTCAGCTGAGAGAGAACGATATTGAGATGTTGAATTATTTTCACAGAGGTGTTTGACTGACAGCAGGCTTAAATTAACTCCCAGCAAGTCGCATCAATCAAAACGTGGAAACTCTGGACAAAACTCTGGACAAAACTCTGGAAAGAAAACTAGATGAAATAAACAGCAAGTGAGCTCCAGTGAAGAAATTCCCTGTTTATATCCCTTTTGAAGTATAATTCACATAAAACAAAACAGTTTGAACCCATCAGTGACAATATATCATCTTTGACAATAAGCATTTGGTAAATCAGGTTTCACAGTAGAAAGACAGATTTTAAAACTATTTCCACTGCAGGAAATTTCCCATAGGATAGGGTCAGGATTTTTGGTGTAATGCCTCCTACAGTCTGCGATTTTTTTTTTCCAGAAGTTTATTGCAAGCCACACTGTGAGATGTAATAATGTTAAGTGAATCGCAGGCTGCGAGGCGAGTCAACATGCAGCATCATTAGCTTCAACCTGATCCAGCTGAGGTTGCCTTGCTGGACAGCAGAATGTGAACTCTGGCCGTAGTGGCGTTCATGTGCGTGAATCCACTTTATATGAGTTAAGCACCTTTCGACAGGTCTGGCGCCTGTGTGGCCGCGCTGATCGGTGCGTTATTTCATGCGGCATTTCTATTGGTTGGGAAGTTGACGTAGATCGTAGAAGCATTGGGACATTGGGAGATGATCGTCCTAAATTTCGGACACTGTTAGATATTTGTTGCAGGCAATCTTTGGCCGCTAGACCTTGAGATCGGTCATCTTTGATCCTGTTTTGCAGAGTCATTGATATTGCCTCGATGGATCATCTTTCGCCTGGGACAATCGTACTGTTTGTTCCAGGCATAAGTCAGTGCATTTCTTCCAGGGTCCAACTAATGTCTTAGAAACTTTGTTTTTCTTTGTTTGTACCTCCCAGATGGTACCTTTTGTTGGGATTATACTTCCCAAAAATATAGGGATTTTGGGGTGAACCTTGCAGCGCTGACTGGTGGAGTATTGGTCTAGCTTTTAATCATTGCAGCAGACTAATTGGCCTTATCTAAACAGGTCATAGACCTCAGTGGAAACACATAAAACAATGGGTTGGAGGAACCTTTTGGTCAATTGAAAAAGAGCCTTAAGGGTCTGAAAGTACAGGGTACTTTTGACTGGGTCAAACACAAAGTCAACAATGAGTTTAACCCACACCATGATGTTTATCCGAAACTTAACCCAATAGTTAGTTTGTCCTAACCTGGCGAAACAATCCGCTTCATGTCAACATGCGCTGGACAGACGCCAACTTAGGGTTCAGTAGATCCCACCAAAAGTAAGCCGTGAAAGAGCGTCTGTATTAAAGACCAAGGGCTCGTTCGAAAACGATTAATCTGAACAGTATTTTCATTGAGTCGATAACATGTCCAAAACATTTAGAAAAGTGTACATCACAATTCCAGGAGCCCAAAAGTGGCGCCTAAAAATGTCCAAGAAACTGTCGGAGTGGTTTTAAAAGCCAAAGAAAAGACGCAGTTCTCCACATTTAAGAAGCTGGAATAAGAAACGTCTTGATTGGATAATCACAGAAACAAGTAATTGACTATCATAATAGTTGAAAATAGTTTTCTTTGGATAGATCGGGGTGATTAATCATTCCAGCTGTAGATAAAAATGGGTCAACATTTATAGGTGTTAAATATCGAACTGTTCACTGTCTGATGAGGAATTGAGTAAGGGGGGCTCTTACTGAAAAAGGATCAGTGGCCCCGCTATCTTTGACGACTCCTGACCTTCATCCCTCTATCAGAAGTCAATGATCTTCTCCTCAGAGGGGTCTGAATAAGAGGCTTAGGCCCGCGTGATCCCGCTGCCTGTTTGTTTAACCTCAGCGTGGTCGCTTCAGCCGTGCAAAGCTCTGCCCGCCAAAAAACTCTTTACATCCGAGCCCGCCCGCCCGCTCTCTGTCTCTGTTTCATTTTCACGCTGTAGCAGCTGCAAACGTATAGGTGCAAGAGCGTCTGATGTTTAGAACTGTTCAACTTTTTTTATACTTGAATATAATGTTGACTGTGAAAAGTAAAAAAAAATGTCACATCAGCAATTTTCAGGATTCAATTTGGAAATGTTGAGCAACACATTCAGGCCACTTTATTTTGCAACAGAACACATTCCCAGCATTTCTCTGCCCCACTATTCTCTCCAATGCAACATAAACCTGTTTGTGTCATTGCACCAATAATTGCACTAAAGGGGAGGGATGGCAGAGCTTCAGCGCGTTTCCAGACGTTTCGCCACAGCTCAACTGCCCTTGAATAGAATATTTATTGAGCTTTTCATTGAGATGAACAACTGTTTATACCGCTGCATGCATTGTGTAATGATGTTTTGCAACAAGGCAGAGGCCCGTCCCTGTACATGTATACAGCCTGCAGGGTTCTGCTGCACTTCAATTGGGTTAAAATGAAGAAACAGTCCCTCTCTGCTATGAGCGTTGTGGCTTATTATTCCTGCCTCGCTCTGCTGGAGCGCTGATTTGAAGTGAGCCGCTGCTGATGATACGGAGCGCGACACATGGTGGTGGCTGTGATTCATGATAGTTTGAGAATAGTTTAAACAGTCAGAACAAAGTTTCCCCCGGCTGGTGCCGCTCAACAGTTTGGACGAGTTTCTGCTCACAGCAGGGACTTTGTGTGTAGCGTAAACGTGACCTCTTCCTCATTGTACACTTTCTCCGACTTTTCCTTTGTTTGTCTTCATCTCACTCTTCTCCTAAGTCCACTTATGCTTTGAAACTTCTCCAAAAAAATCTGTTATAAAAAAGGGTTTGTATATCCCCAGTGATTCTGGTCATATCCTGAAGCTTGTTCTGTTCTTGTCTCTCTTTTATTGCTTCTACTTCTCCAGTTGTATTTGTGTGTGTGTTTGACCCTCTGTCCCCATCTGCCCTCTTTTTGCAGCCCAGGCTTTAGATTTGATTTAACTGCAGCCAACTGGCTAACTTGACCTCTGCTCATGATGTTCCCGAGCAGACTTTGATTTTTATCTTCTTTAATTTTGGTGTGTGAAAAAAAAAAAAGTGTGCCTCTCTCAATTTGTTAGCTCCCAGATTTTAAACAAACTTCTTCCATTAATGACCATGAAAAACAGCAAATTATAAACAAGTTGAAACAAGTTCTCTGTCGTTTTTAGTAGCCCAACAGAACAGTTATTTTTATTGTCTACTGATTTGTCAGTGCGTTTAGTGATTCATTGATTAGCTCTGTATCAATAATGTATCAGGAAATCTGAGTTCCAAAGTTGAGCCCGTCCGATTAATAGGCCAGCTGATAATATTGGATTGGATTGATTGAAAAAACTGTAATGTTCATGTTACTTTCTTTGTTTAAAAAAATATGATTTAATTGCTGACAACCACGGCAGCTCAAGTTTGGAGAAGTGTTTTGGATTCTGATCAGACGAACACTGTAACATCTAGATGTGTATTCTTTTCTGTGTGCCTCCTCGACTGGTTTCATTTGTTGTGGTTTGCATTGTTTGGTTAGAAAAGAAAATTGTGGAAAAATTGCACAGCTTGTCTCCACAATGAGTGGAAAACATGGAAATGGAAAACGTGGCAGGAAAAATACAGTTTGAATGTTTGTGGACGCTGTCAGATTTGGTAATTAAGAAGTGAATGAAAGTGACGCTGCGTAAGGAGGGGAAATACAAACATCCTGTTTATCACACAAAACTGGTTATCTTCAATTTCCAGAAATAACCTCCTAAGGATCTGATTATTTGATGCGTTTTGACGAGGGTTTCCTCTTCCTCTACTGAACATGAACATTTAAACACAGAACTCACATATGGCTTTGTGTTAGGAACTGCCTCTGTGTCCCGTGAGGTTATGTAAGGGAAGGACAATTTTCCCGCCCACTGCCCCTCCATGTTTGATTGGCACAAATAACCCATTGCTAATGAGTGTGCTGTAAGCTTGTTAAATGCGTTTAGGAAGTGGCACAAGCACTCGCTGAATGAGTTACATCACTCTGTGGTTTACACGAGGTAGCGGCAGTGACAGCCTTTCATGTTTACGCCTGCTGTACGGTAATAAACCGTAAAGAAGAACAGTAGTTAGGACGGGCTCAGACAATAGAAGGGAAGCGTTTTTACTGCCGGTTACACAGCAGATAGCTGCCTGCATGTTTGCCCTCGGTCTGTGCTTACACAGTAATGCAGCCAGAGTGGGATTGGTGGTATGCATTTGAAATGTGCACGCCCCATGTCCCAGTGTTGGTGGTCTTGGAAAGCAACCAAGATCGCCCGGCTGGTTCTGTAATGTGAAAGCAATTAGCAGCCAGCGGTTTTTACACAGTTTTTACTCTTGAGATGTGTGCAGGAACAAAGGGAAATGTAGGTCAGCGGTAAGCCATAGGTGCACGCTTTGGCCTTCACTTCTCTACCTTTTGTTTGTTACCATGTGTGGTCATTTCAAAGTGGTCAAATGCTGGTGAATCCAGTTTTTCCTGAACACAACATGAGGTTGAAAGTAACAGATAAACATATAATTTGTTGTTTTATCCGTTTCCTCAGCATTTCCTTTCCGACTTTTATATTTAACCCCCGTACATTTAAACACAAACATCCGTACTTTTCACTTCTAACATAAACAAAGCAGGCCTGCTGCTGAAGCGTGACGTAGGGGAATTATCGATCATGTATTTTGTACCATTTGTGCACAACCTTATTAAAATCAGGACCAGTTTCTACATAAATTGAGGAAACAAAAGCACATGGAAAAAGTTTAAATGATAATTTTGGAAAAGTCTTGGGTGCATGTCATGACGCACCACAGACGAAAAACTGCAGAACGATTTGAAACACATAAACATGAACTTAGATAGCGGAAGAGGGGAGCAAAGTTAATGTTCATTATTGTACAGTTTATGTTTTTCTGTATTCAGGATGACGTTAGAACGGTTAAACTTCAATAATCTTGAATGTGATGTTCAGTCGGCTTTGCACACAAAACAGATTTTACTTGAGTAAAAAAAAAAATCAGTATTTTTGCATCATCTGACTACAGCAACATGACTTTGTGTCTCTTTCAAATTCCAATAGCTAAATAGTAATTGATCATAGGTGTGTTTTTCTAGTATTTTCAACATGCAGGAAAATTATTTTTTTGCGTCTTTGAAGGGTCCATGGTGAAATTCCTGACATAAATGGGTTTATAGTGAGTTTAAACCCAGATTTATTCAGCTCCCTGCAGACCCCTTTGATGTCTTCACCCTCCGTTTACTTCACCTGACATTCATTTTAATGAGACGGACATTCCCCCAGATACAAATCTGCCTCTGACTTTTGGAGTACAGAAAACTCTGTACCACACACATAAATTCACATTCAGTGCGTTGCCCCTGTGTGGGAGTTTTTGTGTTGTGTGTGTGTGTGTGTGTGTGTGTGTGTGTGTGTTTACAGTGTGTGAGCAGGGTGCGTGCCCTCTGTCACATCTGGCAGCTTGTGGTTTTTTTTCATGAACTGCTAAATGAGGGGAAAAATACTCCCAGCTGCCTTCAGGAAAAGCTCACCTGGTGCAGAGCCGTCTGGGTTCCTTGTTTTCCCTCCTGCACACTTTCTGTTTGCTCCAGAAACTCTCCCTGTTTCACATTGTTCTCCACCAAACATGCAAATCATCTACACAACAACACACACAGAAACACTTTTGTCTTCAAGCAGCCTATTATGTTTTCAATTATCTCTGAGTCTCTTACATTTCCAACCAGAACATTGAGGCTTTATTTAAAACCTGGCTGGGCATGCAAAACCATGAAAACATGCAAATGTGACCTGGCTTGAATAAACTCTGAAAAGCCGCTTAAAACCCAAATCCCCTGTAGCCTTCTTACGATGCGATTTAGAGTTTGTATACATAACAATAAGTATCTTAAAATGTTAAAAAAGAAGTATAATCCATAACCGAATATGGTCATTGTAGTTATTTAAACGTACCTGATAAATGGGATGGTGTGTGGTGACTTTGAGGTATTTTAATAAGAGATTATGCAACACAGGAACAAGTGACATATCAGCGATTCTGTTCTCTACGACAAAGCTTTTTCAGTTCAGAGACCAATGAAAAAATACATATTTAAAGTTTGCTTCCTTCTGGTTTTGTCTCAGACAACTTAAAAACATATTTGAAGCTGTACTACATTGTTTGTCACAAGAGGCTTTAACATGAGCAGCCAGATGTGAATCAAAGCTTGATCTGCCGTGCCCCCATGCACAGTCTTGAATAATGGTCCTGACAGAAAAATTAGCTGTTCTTTGTAGTATTTTTTTTATACTAATTACAATTTTTTCACTCATATGTTTGTGTATGCTTAATGAGACCCTCATCTTTAATATCATAAATGCATTTTCACTCTCCAAAACTAAATTCCCACGGGTTTTTGGAAAGATATTGTCCTAGTGTAACCTCAGCATTCAGATTAAGACAAAACAAGAAGTAGAGTTTGGCCGAGCTACATGCAAAGAGGGAGCAGCCTCTTCACATGGTAAAGTCATTTTCACCTCGGCCGCTGTGGGAAAAGGCAGCAACCCCCCCAGCCCTCACCTCAAACCTCCAGCCGGCATATTTCTGCTATCTGAAGAGAGCAGAGCTGGGAGGTATATCAGCCTTGAGAGTTGAAAAGCAGCTTTTGTCTCCAGCGACCCTGAGAGACCCCCGCCTGCCAGCTCTATCAGCGAATCATAAACTATACCGGCACAACTAGAAACGCAGGAGTCCACAACGAGAGGAAGAAGGACGAGGGGAAGAAAGGGGAGGGGAAGAAACGACAAGATGAAAAGCCTGGAATTCAAAGCAAACAAAGCCGAATATTTTTCCAGCTATGGATCACACGCCGACAGTCACTTAAATCACTTACTACATTGTATAGTGAAGATGACCTTGACTTACTTGTAAGCTTGTCATGGCTTTAGATGCATGTACAGTACACTGGACAGGAACAGGGGGGTTTGAAATATGAGGCATGAAGGCTGTTTTAACTCCCTTGTTACGTTAAATTGAACATTTCAATCGAGTGTGTCTGCACACTGACTGAGGTTAGATGCACAAGTGTCTCTGGCTGAATTCTCACACAAGGTGCTCAGATATGTTATCAGTTTTCTGTCTTCAGCCAGGAATGAACCATTAAGCGCTGACATTCAGAAAGGGGAGTCTACATCAGCAGCTATCTGCACCCTTCACTCTCCCTGCCATCTAACCTGAAAACAATCTCATTGGCAGCAAAAACTGTTCTCCTCTGTTCTCTTTGTTAAATCAACATATTTTTTTAATGTTTCATATGCAGCATGCTTTCATGGTTTCCCATCTTCAGAAGAAAAACTGTCTTGGTCAGCGAGTAATTTTTGGCACCGCGTGAATGAAATCAAGGCTTCAAAACTGAGATTTAGAAAGAGTACTAACACTCTAAACCTGCTATGTCAGGCTTTGCAGGTTTCACACCAGACCTGGATTAACAGGAAGCAGTGCTTGCAGCTGATGCACCACAGCTCTTACAAGGCGGGTCCTACAAATAGTGACTATATGCAGATTAATATAGAGTTTATTAAGTCCACTCCATACTGAACCTGTTGCTTATTATCAAACCCAGTTAAGACACCAGGAATGTAAAACACTCTTCCTGTGAAATTTGAAATATTGAAGGTTACAATTATGTTTGCGTGATACCAGAAAATGGGAAAATTCCGATTGCTTACATTTTGCCGTATAGCTTTGACTGTACATGATAATTTCCCCTGAATCTGTCCTTTTATTTTCAGCTCTAAAACATCAGGTGATTGCAAGTGGCAGCAGTCCTAGTTATGCTATAAAAGCTATTGTTTTTGAAAAGGTGGATTTTTGGGTTGCTAATAAATTGTGATATCACATTGGTGCAATAATTGGTGTATTCACCAATACCTGAAACAGTATTTGAGTAGTATTGGAGAATTTCTGAGTGTGGCATCGTATGAGAAATTGTAAAGATAGCCCGTCTTGTCACAAAGTTGTTTTTTTGGGCTATTTGGGCCTTTATTGGATAGAGCCGGAAATCAGAGAGAGAGAGAGAGAGAGAGAGAGAGAGAGAGAGAGAGAGAGAGAGAGAGAGAGAGAGAGAGAGAGAGAGAGAGAGAGAGAGAGAGAGAGAGAGAGAGAGAGAGAGAGAGAGAGAGAGAGAGAGAGAGAGAGAGAGAGAGAGAGAGAGAGAGAGAGAGAGAGAGAGAGAGAGAGAGAGAGAGAGAGAGAGAGAGAGAGAGAGAGAGAGAGAGAGAGAGAGAGAGGAACCACACTCGGGGAAAGGAGCCAGATGAGGTGTTTTGCCTTTGCCCTGCCTTTCAGATGTTTAAACTGACTCATCTACAAGTGGAATAAATCACAAGTCACCAGGGTCGTGTAGGCTACCGGAGTGATTAGGAAAGCCCCTGCTTCACCACAGAGCCTGAACTCAAACGCTTGTCTTGGTGAACACCCACACCCTTCAAGTTTCCTCAAACAAGACGTGGAGTTTGTGCCGTCCCTCAGAGAGCTCTTCATTAACTGAGCCCGCACTCGGACATCCCTTGCGGAGAGGAGAAAATGAAAAGAAAATGTCCCAACTGGGATCTATAAAGTAGTCCATGCAAATCGCTACACTTCCTCAAAGTCTGACTCGGCCTAGTCCCTTCAGTGCCGTCGGACCAGCGAGCTCTCAGTCAGCCTTGTAGAAGCAGAGTCTTTGGAGAGGAAATCGTATAACTGCTTTCACTAACACCTCAGTAAAAGTGTTTAACTCAGTTACAGGACAAATCAAATAAAGCCTATCCTTAAGTTAACCTCTGTATGTTTTCCACATGTTTGTATCTGATTCCATTGACATAACCAAAGCCGTGATTCATTTGTCTGTATTCATGTTTAAAAAGAGCTTTGACCCGAGTTTCACCTGCTTTGGAAAATACCGTGGAATTCAATTAACCTGCCTCTGTTTGGCTAACAATAATAAAGCTTGGCGGAAAGCTATTTCAGGAGGAGTCAGGAGTCAAAAGGCCGAGAAACACAAGCAGCCATTGTGTCATTAAAAACAAAAATGATTACCCGTCACCAATCGCTGCCTTAAATGTCTGTTTGCGCGGTTTATCCTGTTTGGTGAACCTGTCTCTAATGAGCTGTCAGATGACCACTTTGAACTTCTTTGCTCTCATTCTGACCCGGCATCTTTGTTTCAAGCAATTCTACTACAATTCTACAATTCACTTAGCAGACGCTTTTATCCAAAGCGACGGACATCAGAAGCAGTTCTTTCAAAATCCTTAATCCAATGTTTGCTGAAATAGCAGCAACTTGTACCGTTTGGTGAATTGGCGTTTTTATAAGTTTCACAAGTTCTGACATGTTAAGTAGTTAGGTGGCCAATGTGTGTGGTGAAACTGGCTTGTCTTTGTATAACCTGCAAACAGTTTTAGTTTGTGATGTTAGAGGCATCAAACGTATTGGTTGAATTTAGTGAAGAGTTCATGGTACGTACCTTCAAAGTTTTGCCTTCAATGACTGTTGCATAACTATTGGAGGCTAAACCTTCAGATGGTACTGTAATGGTTGTGTTTCCTGCTCTATCTGTCGTTTTTATTCAGGAGTGGAAAGACAAGGCGGGAGGCCATCAGAGGGTTAAAATGGGGCAAACGGTCCAGGGGGGCAGCAGGTGGAGAAAAAAGAAAATGTGGTCAGAAGGGAGAAATAGTAATCGGTAATTATTTATTAATCGTATTCTCACCCCACTGTGTCGATGTGCTGCTGGCGACTGTCGAACACCAGTGGACGAGGCAGTAAGGGTCTAAGAGGGAACTGAAGAGGTGAAGCAAATAATGAAAGAAGGAGAACGAGCAAACAAGAGAGGGAAAGAGACACGGGAGGGTAAGTGTGGAGGCGAGGGGGCAAGTCTTTTTGAGGCATTGAAGAAGGGGTGAAAAGAGGGAAAGGGGGGGGGGGTTAATGCCTGTGGTGGGTCTGAATAGGGGGACCCCATGTCCTCTTTAATGTCAAATGAATAACTCATGACCTAACACAGGCTTTTAATTGGTATAACCACCAGTTAGATGGAGTGTTTTGTGGGTTGTACCGTGTGAATATTTAGAAAATTAACACAACATCTCAAAATGTTAAGTTTACACTGATGACAAGCAGCAGGCTAATTTATGAATGTGAGTCAATGCAGGTGTTTTATCTGTGATAATATCAGGCAGGATGTATGAGTTTTTGTATTGTTACAAAATGAAATTGAAGGATTGAAAACAAAGTTTGGCTTCATTGCTTACGTATGATGTTTTAAAGAAGCATGAATATGTCTTTTTACGTTAAGATTTTTGACCCATACAACAGAACAAGCTGCCTCATTAATACAGATGTGAACCCTCTTACGTATTTAGCAGAAAAACATCAATATCAGAAGCACATCAAAATTTGGTTTTGCATCCGTTTTAGCTCAAATGTTATTTTTCAAACATCACTGACAAACTGACTTTCCTTTAAAGCAATTTGTTTTCTTTTACTATTTGCCTTTTTTTGCCAGATAAATCCCACTCGGCTGTTCCCGGTTCATTCCCATTGTGAGAAATGTGGTAATTTATTGATGTAATAAGGATAAAGGTTCTTAAGGCTGCAAGTCAGAAATCAGTGTTGGTTCTCATTTGGATCTGTATTCTGAGCAGTTCTTTTCCCATTAAATGTCATTTGATTCAGCATTTTTTTTACCAACAGCACTGCTTGCTGGAGCTTTAAGAAAAGCTTTGCTCTTTGCACGGCTGGATAGTGAGGCCCCACCTCAGGCTATACAGCCCTCCTATATTTGGGGAAAAAAGAAGACCCTGCGAGCCTGTGAGCTGGTCGGGATACTCAGTCCATGAAAGACAGAACAGGAGGAGGGCGACGGGAGGTGGAGAGGAGACGGCTGAAAGAGGCAGCTCATGCAGAAAGACAGGCAGAGGGGTTAAGTGGAGGCAGGTGTTCCATGACAAACCTTACAACCCCCCACCTCTCCTTCACTCCAGTTCCCTCCGCCAAAGCTGCTCCGCTGAGACTCCAGCGAACTTGCAAAAGAACAGACACTTGTTAGTCATTTCCCTCTTTCTCTGTTACCTTCTTTTGTCAGCCTTTATCCCAACCACCTTATCCGTCTGATCCAATCTCTCCCTCTCCAAATTGCACCCTTTTCCCTTTGATCCCAGTTTTTCTTTCCAGCGTCTCCCCCTGTGCGCTTTCTCTTTTCGCTGCCTGGACCACCTGGCTTTGTGGTCTGAAAAATCGTATAAAACTCCTGTTGCTTTAAGCAGATGGACAGCTTTCCCACTGCTCCACTCTGCCTGACCCAGCTGGCAAATTAATTTAGATTGGATTGATGTGAAAAAAGAAAAGAAAAAAGAAAGGCGCTCTCTTATCGTGTTCCAGAGGCTGTTAAAGTCTAAACCCAGGAGTGGAGCAGAATAGTTCAGAAATCCCGTTTTGATTGCTGGAAAAAATGGGGAGCGACTGATTGATGTCATTTTTGTAATTTTGTTGAATGAAATCAAATCGGTCTGTGATTGAACATTTAACTAACTATAAAGTTAGCATCTTTTCCAGTGGATTTTCTGTCTGGCACGCCACCATCACATTTGATGTGATTTAGATGCTCTGCGTTTTATAATATCAACTAACTACATGTGACAGAAATATGGCAGAGTACTGATTAGATTTTTGTATCGTAAGGCGGAACGATGTGTGCTTTTTTTTTTTAACTTTTGAAATATTTAACTGCTCCGAACTGTTTCGATATTTTGTCCCACTCTTACAAATGAGTAATAAAAGTAAGTCAGTCTAAGAATGAGAATGAAATACTTGAAGTTTTATTGCGTGGAGTGTAGACATCTGTAATCGCTGATTCATCACTTGCCCGCTCTAAGAATGTGTGTGTTGTTACAGTAAAGTTAACTTGGACTGATGAGTCAAAGGGATTGTTAATAGCAGACACCTTAGCTTTCATTTGACCCCTCAGCTTGACGTTTGAGTCACAGAGCCTCTTTTGTGTTTCTGATGTGTGTGAAAAGTCAGGATAACTGGAGTGCTTGGAAGTTGTTGTGACTGACGAGTGTGTGTCCTGAAAACAAAAAGCGTCTGAGAAAACGGAGAGGATCGCGTCGTAGTCTCTGAGAAACACTTTGCTGTAGTCCCTCAGGGAGCGGTTCTTGTTGAGACTCAGCAGTCAGCACGAGTGAAACATCTGGAGTGAAGACGTGCGGCTGTTTTTTTTTGGGGTCTGAATCACCACTTAGGATCACACACACACACACACACACACACACACACACACACACACAGAGATTACCCACAACCCACTTCTGGTTCACTTTCACTGACAGCTTCTTGTCGTTAAATTAAGGAAAGTAAAAGTCCTTTTTTTAAAGGTGTGGTCACAGTGAAAATATATGATCCTCATCATTTTTCTTATCTTGATCAATATGAGATTCATCACAATATATGATGATTCAATCACTGCTGTCAGTTTCAAAAGTATTGTCTTTTTTGGCCAAGATACATTTTCCCATAAGTGTAAGTCACGTATCATATAATCATTTTGTGTCCTATCCCATTCTCTGGTATCACTCATTATATCACATTTCTTATTGTTAATTCATTTTTTTGACAAAAATGAAATAAAAACTTTTTTATACATGATGACATATAGGTATTAATTACATGCAGATTTTTATTCCTTCATTAAACCCAATATTTGATTGAGAATCGATATAAGGATGTTTAATTCAAAGATGGAGATTTGTAGCTTGTCTAGTGGGCTGAATACAAAATTTGGATATATTGACAGTTTAATTAACATGCACTAAATTGTCTTCTCACACCTTTTAGTGAATTAAAAGTAAGACTACGGACCCAAGAAGTCTAGTTCAGTCACTGACTCTCTGGATGTCCAGGGAGCTGTCACTAAAGTCCATATCATTGACTTTACGTTGCCCTTTTTTTTTCCACGTTTCTAACGAGAGTTGGCTTTCAACATCCCTTATGTGTCTCACATCTGTTCCACACTTTTCTCTTCAATGAGGAAGACATCTGCTTTCTTCACCTGCAGCTGAAACAATGCCTTGCCGTGCGAACAGGACTTTTACTTTCAAGCAAATAACTGCAGACAAACCTGCTGTTGTTGCTTTTTCTGCAAAGTGATGATTTGATTTATCCAAATTGAGTAAATAGTCCAAAGTGATATACATTTTGAGGAAATACCTCTCCTACTTGTTGTGTTTTTGTTGCACATTTTCTCTTCAGTGTGTCTCTGTATAAGCTCTCCTCTTCTCTACGGTAAGGCACATGCATAACTACTGCAACACTGACAAATCTTACAAAGCTTACACTGAGTAAAGCACTTGTGCAGTCGTCGAGCAGCCGGGGTTGCAAGAGGCTCCAGTCCCCTCCAGCACGGACTCGCATGGATAAGAGGAACCCAGAATAGTAACAACCACAACAGTTTACTACCCGGCTCCTGATTAAAGACTCGAGAAGAATGCAAAGTTTCCCTCCAGTCAGCAAGCTGGCATCTATTGTTACTGTGGTACAAAATGAATTTCAGGTGACGTTGTCAAGCCTCTTCCACTACGTTGTTCTACGTAACAATTGTCAGCTGATATTGATCACAGCTCCCAATCCTAACCGGAGATAAGACTTGTATTTTTATACATCACAAACTTTCTGTAACATAATATATTTGTATTCAGTCGAGCTTTTTTACGTGCAGTCTGTTCCGTCTGCTCTTTCACCGTCTCTCTACTTAGACTCAAATCAGACGTTGATAACAAGGTCACCACTTCATGTCTGCCCCGCTACCTTAACTGGTGTTCCTGTGTGATAAAGAGGCAGACCTTATCTATACGTTATCAGCCACAGGAAGAGGGGCAGCGTGCCAGACATCAGGACTTAAAAAGGGTGGGAGGGGTAGGGACACTTATTTTAAAGAAATTTTTTTTAAGTCAACAATAAATTAGTCATATTTAGTTTTTTGCCTTTAAAATCGTTCTCTCCAGGACTTACGGAATTTGTTGTTTTCTTGATACAACTTAAGTCTCTTTACATTTCTTGTGGCAAGCTAACACTTCCTACTTCCAGGTTGATATCTGTTTTGTTGCACTTGATCAAAACTTATCATCTACTTCTGAGCAGGTTATGTACCGTTGTTCAGTCCAAGTCAATTCCCCAAAATCCCCAAAAAACCAATGTTTGGCCAAGAGCGAGAGTGTGTTGAACTGTATGCATCAAAATAGAATACATATGTGATCTGAGATTTTAGTTGTTGCAGCAATGAATTCACTTGTGCGCAGAGCTGTTCATGACTCCAATTAGAAAAGCACCAACTGTTCCAACTCACTACTCTCATTTCAACTCAACTTTAGATGCATAACTTTGCAAGATGAAGGATTGTTGTTAGCTAATGAGCAAAACTCTTCATCGGGGAATTGTGATATATGAAACAATGGTTTTAAACTGGGTTTTGTTCTGCCAGCCTGCCATAGTGACGTTTCTGTTTTTTTATTTGTGCACAATGCTGCAGATAAAAAAAAAAAAAATTGGAACTGGCAAAATGAAATGCATACCAGGCCTTCTTGCTGGATGATTTGAAACGGGACTTTCAGGGAAGAAGGTCTTACTTAACTTTTCTAATGTTTTGCATCGGTTACATTAAAAGATAAATCAAAGTTAATTCTTATGGGGTTAGGGTTAGGGGTAGGGTTAGCTTACAGTATGACAATGAATGCCTCTTCACATTATACTTGTATCTAAGTTATTTGACAACAAGAATGGGAAGTGAGTCTCAGATATTTCAAGTTATACAGTTTCCAAAGTTCTGTCCAACTTTTCCTTCAAAATGTGTGATATTGAGCCGACTGACAGGAAGTGACAAAACCCAGAATAGATGACTGTGTGTGGGGAAATCTTAGGGGTGTGTGATCCCGTAGTATGTTATTCCAGCAGAGTTAAAGATTTCATACTCGGGCATGTGTAAATGCTCACATACATGAGTCTGTTTTATTTCTGTGTACTTCTCTGTAAATTTGACACTGCGGTCTTGTGGCTCAGCGAGTAAGTCAGTACAATAATGTTACACGAGGCGGGGGAATTGTGAGAGTGAGACGGAGAGGGAGAGCCAAGTCAAAAGAAGTAGACATGAGCACCAGGGGTGATTGTGATACAGAGTTGGAGGCGGAGAAAGGGAGCAGGCGGGCAGGAGGTTACTTGGATTTCTCCGGTCAGCTCCAGAAATGACTTTTCCATGACTCCAGGTATGTGATCCCGGCTGAGCCTGGGGATATCCTCTGTTTATGCTCAGGCAAAGACCCGCAGATTAGGCGGCCTGGTATTCACCTGATTAAAATGACCTTCTTGTGTAAACTAAGCTGGCGGGCTGAGAGCAGTGCTCACATATACAGGACCTTTTGGGACCTTCTCGCTGTATGAACAATCCCGTCTGTGTAATTAACACACGCACACACAGTTACACGCTCTCTCACATTAGCACATACACGCTGAGGACGGTGTGTTCGTATTGCTGCAAAGCCAAATCACCATGGAGATTAAGAAGTACAGGCTTATGGAAGAATTCGTTGTTCTAATAAAACTATTATCCACTGAGGCATTAAACATAGAGGGCAGGTGTACCTTTATCTACAACAACAGTGCACCAGGACTTAACCTTTTACACCTTTTTGTGTTTTCTACATACTCTGTATAAATAATGGAGAAAGCAGCTGAGACTTCACAGTAGTTAATTGACTGCTGTTTGCATTTTGGTCAATGCCATATTGTTTTCTTTTTAAGCTAAAAGTGACCATATTTGGAGAAGAAGAAGAGTTTAGAGAGGAGTTGGAAAACCCCAAGTTATCAAACCTGTAAGGTCTGTATTTTTGGCTGATTTAGTTGTTGGCGGGTTAGTTAGTTAACGGCTGTGTTTCCCACAAAACGAGATTCTGTTTGTGTTGCTAGCTAACTACTGTTTTTAATGTATTAGACTTAGGAAGCTAAGGGAGCTGAATCTCCAGTTTGAGGGCAGGTGATATGATGACAACAAAAAACTAGCTGCTAAAAATAATGGATCTCCTCTTCACTCTGGCCCGCTGTTTTCTCTGCAAGGAAACTCCACAACAATCTGGACTCGTATGCATTGTTAGCCGCAAATGAACCAATGTCTTACAAACACTAAACAAGCTAAGAAGTCACATATGTTAAACGCAAACACAGATTCCTTCTACTTAGTACTAACATACAAGTATAACAAATATTCAGACTTCTTGGACGGCCTGGACGTGCTAGAAATCGTACAGTCGGCCATTATATTTGTATGATATAAAAATATTCTCCAAAAACTTCCTACAACAGAAATGTGGCTCTAAGGTTTAGTTAATTGTTTCAGACACACGAGCAGAAAGTCAGCAAAGCTCACCAGAGACTATAACCCTAATTAGGTATAATTTAAAAAGATGACTTGTATGAAAAGTCATCGACATACAGGTGTCATGAAAACAAAATCTTAAGATGCAGAAACCACTTTTGTAGCATGCTTTGAACAAGTTCAATTATTCTGTAAAGTTTGGCATTTGTATATGAAGCTTAATGGGGATTGACTCACTATTGGTGCTAGCCTCTAGTGGCCAGTCTAGAAACTGCAGTTTTAGGCGCACTCATTTCTGCTAGTGTGTACATATGTGTGTGTGGTTGGTTGTGTGTGTGCACAGTTGTTCAGGCCAGGTGAAAGGATTATGCAGAGATAAGCCCGAGGCCAGTGCGCTCGTTTGTTTAGGATTCTTCATCATTCATGTGTCTCCTTGTCATCGCCGCTTGATCTCATGTTCCCTTTTGTGTTCCTGATTTTCTGACATTCCCATAATTCTTCAGTACTTACTCCGTGTTGTCCTCTTTATGTCTGTTTTATGAGCTGAGGTCAAATAGCGTGAATACACAGATTTTGACCTCGATTAGAATAAAACACTTAAACCAGCTATCTGCCTGATTTTCAGCACATGTGCTTTTCAGGTTTGTGTGTGTGTGTGTTTACATTCTGGCTGCTTCCCAAGGCTGGTATATCACGGCTGACAGCTGTCATATTGTTATAATGCAGGCTCTTCTTTGAGAGCAGCTGGTTTTTATACCTGTTGTCTCCTTATCCTCTTAGCTGCTGTAAATCCATGCTGCTTTAAAGCTCGCTGATGTTCATAGCATGATTGTGTGTGGAAACAATCATTGACCTAAAAACCTTTTGTTTAAATTCATCCACATTGCACAGATGTATTTCAACGACACTAATCGAATTCGCTATGAATCTTTGCTGGTGTTATCAGAAGAGGTCACATCAGTCTACAATTAGGGTGTAAGTGAAGTAATCATGACTTCTGCTTGCAGTAGCACGATCTTTCAAAAAAAATCCTCTGGACAATAACTGTAATTCTGCATGTGAATAACCAGATGCCTTTGATAAACATTCAGTTACATATCTGCCTGTGACTAACAAAAGGCCTTAAACATTACACGCTTTGGCTGAATCAGTCGAGCCTTCTGCCAGGAGAAAAAAGAAAACACTTGACCATCAGATGTGCGGCCAAATCTGCAGAGAGGTTTACGTGCTAGATGGAAATATGCAGCTCATTGAGAGCTTTTAGCACTTATTGAAAATTAAAGTTTTTCCAAACGTAGTCAGGGAATACTTTGTGGATCATAAAACAGGCTCAGCACTGAGATGCTTTAATGATCTTCTTGCGTAAAAAAGTTCAATCCAAGTTAATAGACTTTTACGTTTGATTGGCATTAGCCTTTTTATTTTTATGCTGTGATCTTTATCTTTTCAAGTTTTTTTTTTTCCCCACTTATATTGATTATGCATCCTCATTTATCAAATCGGAATCATTCAAGTTGTCAACATTTTCAATGCTTTGATACCACATGTTTTAAAACGATGCAATCTCCATTATTTTAATGGTCGATAGTATCAAACAGTACTGAAGCTTTTATAAACAAGTTTTTCATAAAACAGGTGCATTGGAGAGGAATCGTCCAAAACAAAGCAGAATCCTGAACACTGTCTGAATGGTACAAGTTCTATTTTAACCTTTTTTGCAAGCAGGAGTTTGCTTGCAATCCAATGTTGGGTGCCTAAGACTTCTATTTTTGTTTCCATTATATACATCTATAAAAAAACAGGTATCATCATTTAACCTTCACTAGAATCGTCTCAAAGTTTACCATTCTGTTGTCGTGACAACCCTGAAGTATATTTTAGAATGAATAAAAACTGAAAAACTATCTTGTAAAAAGCTTTTAAAAAAGCCTTTACCTCCCCTGAACTAAACCGATGTCTTTACATCCTGGGTTGAGAGAGTTTAAGAGGTACATGTAGTCTAAACTTGGAGTCCAGGTTCAACACAAACTCTAAAATTGGAGTAATGGGATTAGCACATGGCTGCAACAATATGCCGGCCCTCCCTGATGGGCACAGCGGCGTATGGTACAGCTCCCCGACCACTTCTGACTGTGTATCGGTTATCTTTCCCCGTACGGAACCTCACAACAGGTAGTCTGCTGTGCAATACTGACTCCAGATCAAAGTCGCTGCAAGGGCACCTCCCCCCCCCCCCCGACCCCGACGTCTGAATGGAACAGGGCTGCAACTCTATAGGCATGACCTTTTCTGTGGATATTTAGAGGTTTGCTGTAGAGCTCCCGACCCCTTTGACCCACAATCCACAAGTTTCCTGAACCTCCTTTTAAATAAATGAACCCTTTAATACTTGAATTTTAATCGTTAAAAAAAATGTTTTCAGTTGAGAGGGGAAAAGAGAGCAAAAAAAAACAACCTGTTGCCAGTTCCTTGAACAGTTGGATTTCTTGGTTGGACCTCGGGGCTGCAGAGGACACTGGGAGGAGTGGGAATGTCAAGACAAAGACTACCAGTAGAGAAGGAATGCCGGCGTCCTGCTGAGCTAATCCTAGCTGGAAGAAAGGGGAAAATGTGGAAAGCGAGGGGAGAGAGGGAGGAGACGATGGGATGGCAAAGGAAGGTCCCAGGGTTTGGGTGAGAAATGGAAAAGAGTTGCTTGAGAAGAAAAAAAAATCCTCTTCCCATTCATCCGCTTCTCTGTAACTTTCACCTGCTTTCTCTCTGTGGCTCGTTTTGACGCTGGTGGTCCAACTGGTCTCTGTATAGTTATGGAGGCATTTGGAGTTAATGAGACAGCTGTACCATTTGTGAGGTGAAGATCAGCTTTTCTTAGCCTGCATGGCCCAGCGCTCCCTTGTCTTTTGAGTCCTGAGGGGAGCGAGTAATGCCATTTTCACCCTCAAGGGCCATTTATTTTGAAACAAATACCTACCTCAGCCTGTTTTGTTTGTGACTGGATGGAGGATTCTAGATTACCTCAGACCTTTTCACTGAATCAAGTCGGATTCCCCGCACAAATTGGGCAGATTACGCCGAGAATCTTTTATTATCTCTTTGTATGTCCCCCTGCAAGTCGTTGCATGCTTGCATTTATTCATTGCACATGGGCACATCGGGGTTTTTATGAATCTGCGTGTGAGTCGTTATGTTTTCAATCCAAGCATGAGAAGACGCAGAACAGAGTCTGACCCCGTGGATTTGAAGCAGATCTTCAAAGCCTCTGTATGAATGCAGCATCGGATTGAACCCTCAGATAGGAACCAGACCACTTGGTGCTGAGGGAACATGGACTCCCCCAGACTAAGAATGACTACGAAACATATTTTTTATTAGATCAACATGTGAAAAAAGGTATTGGCCTCAGTTTCACACCAGAAATAGGATGATGTTGTTTAAAAAAAACAACAACATTTAGACTATTTATCTGCACACTTTGACATGATTGCAATGCATCCATTCAGCTACTTTGAAATCTGTTTTTGTTATTTGTCTTTCCTCAAACAGCTGCTCCCATTGATTTGACAAAACTGAGTCTAATGCAGGTAAACACAACAGTGATAATCGAAATGAAAAAAACTGTTGTTTCGTTGGACGGCCTGGGGTTCCAATTCCACCTGAGGATCCTTTCCCGCATGTTGTTCCTAACTCTCTCTCTCTCTCTCTCCCTGATTTCTGACTCCATCCACTGTCCTATCTCTCCATCTATTAAAAACAAAACTGTTATATTGAGTTATTTTCAGATCCAGTTTTTAGTCCAGTTCAAACAATAGCCATCCAAATACATTCAAAAGTTGGCTACCGATGTTCATGAGATGTGGACATCAATCATAGATTTGTGGACAAGAAAAAATGTATATCGGCTGACGCCCCCCTTGGTTTTAATAGCCAGGGGTAAACATGTGGGAAACAAAATGTCTGCAGAGGAGAAACAGTTAGCAAACACTTTGTTATTCAGTAATGCTAGCTATCGTGATTAGCAAGTAGAATCACTGTCATTCACTGTAACTGAATTAGGATGCTAAGTTGGCTACAGCTAAACAAGCTTTAGACCATCAGCAGAAAAACAAGACATCTCTAAGGTCTTCATGATACTGTGACGAATCAGAACATTACCATGCCCATAAAGTTAGAAATTTGTAATGGTCTTTTTGACAGTAAACTGGACCATTATGTTTTTTTTAAAGATTTATTTTTGGGCTGTTTGTGCCTTTATTTAGAGGTAGGACAGTGGATAGAGTCAGAAATTGGAGAGAGAGAGAGAGAGAGTGGGCAATGACATGCGGGAAAGGACTACAGCCTCCATACATGGGGCACGCTTACTTACCACTGTGGTACCGGCGCACCAATGGGACCATTATTAAGATTTTTTAATTAATAGGCTATTATTTGACTGGCAATATTTGACAGATGGCGATCTTACGATGCATCCACCCAGTCGTTGGAGAAGCCAGCATGTTGCCTCGCTGGCTGAATCCCAACCATTTCCTGACCGGCTTCCTGCTTCAAGCCCCCCCCCCCCGGTTCTGTCCTGTCTGGTCAAAGCTTGAAGCAATTACAAGCCGCTCAGGGGAAATCACCCCCCTCCTGCTATATGTGCTCTGGCTCATTTTTCACAACACCGCCAGCTCCTTTAAAGTGTTGACAGAGACATTAAACACGAAGGCCTCTGTCACTGACCAGAGCTTTTTCGGGCGAAATTGTGAGTTTCAGATGAGCTGAAAGAAATCAAGAAGATTCTTTAGAGGAGGCATCTTTCAACGTCTTCATTTGGGGGGAAAGTCATTTAAACAGTTGCTTTTGGCCAGTATTTGTACACATTTAAACATGTTTGTTTCTCTAATTTTGACATGTAGTATTTGTATAAGCTGTCAGCAGGACTTTGGGCATACTTTCTTCTTGCCGTTCAATTTACCACACAGCGTCTTTCCAGCTAAGAATACTCTGCAACCAAAAGAGACACAACTATCCGCTGATTTATTCCTCTCTTTAGACTCCAAGTCGAGAAGTTAAAAAGTATCAACTGAGAGGAGAACGTAAGAAAAGTGATTCATGGACAGTCGAATGTTTGTTGTGGTGACTGCTCCAGACGGATTTCCACAGCGGATGGAAACCGAAGACAGGATTTTTATGATCCCGCCACTTTTCACTCCTCGCAGAACAGAGGTCAGCATTTCCTTGTCTCTGCTTTTCTTCCTTCTCTTTATTGCTTGCCTTGTTGGATTTCTGCCTTTCGTGGGATTTCTTTCTCTGCTTTCTAGCATATTGAATTTGTCTTCCGGGAATCCAAAAAGACGGAATGATTTAAAGTCCTTTCTCTGCCGCAGTTAAGAAAGTAAATGTATCATTACTTTAATAAAGGTGCACTCTGGAGTTTTGGAAGAGAAATGTGAAAGTTGGAGAAATTTACAGATTCTGTGGTACATGTTCATAACTCTATACACAAACTGTTCTCAGAGGAAAACTTGGTCCCTGGAACACAATTTGAAGATAAGGCTGCAACAGTGAAACTGTAACTCTCCTGTTAGCTTTTAAGCTCTAAACAGGGTCCGGGGACCCATCGTTTCCTTTGAATAAAGTTTGTGTATTCAGTTCAGAAAATATAGCAAAGAATTGTTTCACTTCTCCAACTTTCAAATTTCACGACCAAATCTCCATAGTGCACCTTTAATGTTTTGTTTTTTTCGCAGTTACAGTTGGACACCATGAGTATCAAGTTGTTGGCTTTTTCTAGGATTTCTAGAGTTGATCTGGTATCATTTTAGTATACTGCTCACCTTGATTTGATTGTGTTTTTATTGCATGGCTCAGTATACCCAAAACAAGACGAACACGTACAAACAGAGGGTTAGCTAGCAAACTCCTGAGGATTCTTAAAAACAGAAAAACACAATTTTGAAAAAGTGATTTAATTTGTGTTTTTACTGATTTAATTTTACTTACTTAAAAATGTGAAATTGAAACACTATATGCTGTCGTTATGCTAGCTGTGTTACTCTCTGCTAGCATTGCACTGTTCTAAATTACCATCATCATGTTGCAATAAAATCTCTGCCACTCTTACACACGGGCTGCTGGTGCCAGCCATAAAATATGTCATTGCAACACAGGCTATAGTTTAAAGCTTAAATGAGAAGCAGTGGACTTTAGGGGGCTCATATATTGTATTTCTCTTTCGTGGTTCGGCGGTAATGCATTACTGTTCGTAGCCTATTGGTGTCATTTCTGATACAAGTGTTGATAAAGTAGCAACCCTAAACTGCATTCCCAAAGTATGAACACAACAGGAGAAGAGAAAGGAAGGCGGGGGGGGGGGGGGGGGGGGGGGTGGTTGTTGGCTGAGAAAGACTGGTGAGACATGGATTTCATTAGAGGTCCCTGTGTGAACGGTTCTCCTCCAGGAGAGAGGGCATTGTTCTGTTCTCTGCCCCCAGCTCAGAGCTCCTGCCGTGGGCAAGACTTGTTAGAGAGACAGCCTCCTGTAGGGGAGGCTGGACAAGGGTTATCAAAGGACAAAGAACCTTTTGGTGTGCTGACAGGCGGACAGGTCGGACGCCTCGCTGTGTGAGTGTGTGTGTGTGTGTAAGTGAGGGAGGGGGTTTCTGCAGTGGGGTGGTGTGTGTGTGTGTGTGTGTGTGTGTCTACAGGAACCCTCTCTTGCGTGTTTTTACGAGTTTGCTCACAGTAGTCGGGTCAGTGTAAAGTGAAGAAAGTTGATGGATTACAGGCTGATCAGCTCCCAGAGGACACACATCCTTGGTGCGCGTGTGTCGCACAGAGCTGACATGTGATGATGGTGACAGTAATGTACTAGCAGACTTTTGTTTATTCCACCAGCAGCCTGAATAAGCCGACTAATCCACAAAGCAGCAACAATAACTTTAATTCTCACATCTGCAGGCATGTTTATTAAAGGATTTCATTCTGTACACAGTTGCCTCATTTTTTTTTTCTCCCCCTTTCCAGAGAATACGTACGAGCATCTGTAACCTGTCATTTCATTTTAATGTTTGGTAACAACAGATGATCAGAGCTCCCGACATGGGCCCGCGGCCTCGTGCCTACTACTGAATCACAGCGGTGCTGACATCCAGTGCAACATCTGTCCCTATCGAGTCATGTTGCTTTTATTCAAGAAGCAATTAGAAGTAAATCATATTTATCAACAACTGGTTTCTTGCTTCACAAACTCAAATATTTCCAACATTGACTAAAACTGGACTGTTGCCAGGCAACCCAAACATTCCACTGGGCTCTATCTTCTTTGTTTGTCTCCATGGTTACCACACACAAGACACTTTGTTTTGCGCACATATCTGTATCTTTTACATTTATCCTGCAGCTACAGTATATTGAAAAAGCTTTAATTAACACTGGATTACTGCATTACAGCAAACAGGACTTAACACTGTTCACTGTACACCCGAGCTCTCTATCAGCACTCATGGAGCCCCTCCTGTCCAATCAGATTGCTTGATCTGAACTTAACGTTGAGTAATACTTTATGCATATTTTTTTTCCAAGCATAACGATTACGTAGAACAATCTCAGTTTGATATCCTATAGGTCAAGCACTGCTGCTTTGACCATGGGTCAGGTTTGGGTCGAATCTGAGATTAAACTTGTGTCCCTGTAGAAAATATCAACTGAAGAACCATTGAGGAGTAGTGTACAGTATCCTTATCATCACCTCTCATCTCTCTGCCATCCAGCGGGGGTTTGGAGGAGCTTGGCTTGTCATATAAAGGCTTCAGTCTTGTGAGATTTCTTATTAAAAGCCAACAGGGAGCATTCCTCACTAACAGGCGTCTCTTTCTATCCACCTACTTGCTCGTCATTTTGCAGCCTCCCCTTTCATTTTATTTTGTCTTCATTTGACTTTATTGGCCTTTACTGTGCTTTTTTTGAAAGCTAAGATGACATCTATTATCGTACCTGCAAGAAATTAGACTGAGGGGTGCCGGATAGTCTAATGGTTATGTTGTACGCCCCATGCACAGCGGCTATATAGTCCTGGCTGCGGTGGCCGTTGGTTTCGATTCCGACCTCGGCTCTTTGCTGCACGTCATCCCCCACTCTCTCCCTCCATCATTCCCTGTCTCTCTGCAGCTGTCCTATCAAGGCAAAAAAAGCGTTTTCTCCTCGTCTTTTCTGCCCCACTTCTGTAAAAGTAAATTTTTCCTGACCTCGCCAGGAAGTGACCTGACTTAAAGTAATCTCATTTGTTTTTAATCTCATTTGTTTTTAATCTCATTTGTTTTTAATTACACTGCAGCTACATTTTTAATTTATTTGTGGGTTAAGCAAACATTGAGAACATTTTTCCAGTGTGTGTGTTTGTGTGTGCTGCTCATTTTAAGTGAGTGCTTGCTTCCTGCTGCTGTGTGCTTCCAAATCCATAATCGAGTAAACGTTTGTGTGTTTTATGGTGCATTTGGAATACAGGGAGCATAGCCAGTCAAATTAATGGCAGAAAATGTCCCAAAGTTTGCCTCACAGAAAAACATGAAATGAAGAATCCATTTAGAAATCTGATGATGTTGAATGAAGGGCGATAGTAATATGTGGATAGATAGATAAACACAAGCTGAATCACTGACATACAACAGTCAACAGATGCATGATTTTCCTGCGTACAGCCAGAGCTCGCTTAAGTGCCAGTGTACGGTGCTACGACGCCAAAATCTTGTCACTCACCAAGAGAATCAACACTTATACGCATTAATATGTTTTTACAGGATTTACTTTTGTTGCAGTCAAAACACTTTGTCTCCAGCATGAGGATTTTGAATTTCCCCACTGGGGATCAATAAAGGATTATCTTATCCGATCTTATCTTAAAATAGTTTGTTCTTAATGCATTTCAGTGTCAAACTCTGTTTCATAAATTGGAAGTTGCTTGAACTGAGGGTAAGATTGTGACTTGTAAAATGATCCTTGCCTTTCCCTTTTTCATTATAAAACACAAGGGATTTCTAATTAAATATTTGCATTAAATAAGAGTATCATTAATGGGATTGTGTACTATAATCATGGGTCAACTCACAATATGTCAGGCACATGTGCTTTAATCCTCAAAGCCTTCGTTTGCTCGGGGGTGTTTATTAAAACCTCCGTGCTTCCAGCGGCGGCAGCCTTCAGCTCTTTGCATCTTGATGGATTTGGTATGTTATTGGGGGAGACATGGGGTGTTACACCCCTACCCCTCCTGCCACCAAATGTGTGTGTGTATGTGTGTGTGTCTGTTTGTATGACTATTGAAGGACACGAATTCTCTGTGCCATATGTCGTGCTTAATGCTGTGAAAATGGTGCCATTGCATGCCCGTCTAGAAAGTTCCAGCAGCTTTTGACGAACTTTGATGCACTCATTTTCCCAAAGGATTTTCCAAGCTACTTGTGGTGAACACAAATTTTTCGACATCTCCATCATGTCTCTCTTGTTGTGTCTATACTTCATTGTTAAATCCCTCACAATGAAACCTTTAGTTTCATGAGCAAAATTCACCATGTTCATATGGAAACCATTGACCATGACGTAGGCTAATGCTCATTTTTGACAGCTTAACTCCTGGTATAATTTCAGGGCTGGTTCCAGTTACAAACAGAGAGAATATGAACTGATTTGTATTTCACTGCAAAATATTTGACAGCATATGTAACAACAATTAAGTAACAACACAAGTACTGAAGTAAATGCTAGCTAGCCTACTGTTAGCTAGCTTACATTATTGTTTGTTTGGAGTTGTTCTTATTTGCAGAGGCTACTCTCCAACTGAAATGTTTGAATGCTAATGTTAACATGTCTTACACTAGAAAATGACTTACTTGTAAAAATGATTTATATTAAATTAAGCTTCATAAACCATTTTCATTTCTAAGGACAATGAATAATGAAATCTAAAATGACACAGGGTAGTTGGCTGTTTTACAGTTAAAGAAACAGGTTTGACATTTGAACAATAAATGACAGCTAACATTCAGCTCGTCTAGCTGCTTGCCAACCTTACTTTTAGCTAGCTAACATTACAGAAAGCTAGGAATTTATGGTGTATTTCTAGTGACGTTTAACACTATCAAACTGTGAAGCAGCTGAACGCTAATGTTAGCCTATTGTCTTATGCTAGCTAACGACTTATAAATAAAAGTCTTTGTACATTGAAATGGGCCCGATGTCCCTCGAACAGTTCAATGTGTGATATATATTTTCATGTTGATCAATCGGAAAGCGAGAAAATGTAAAAACCTGGGCAGATATTTGACATTATGTGGTGGATACAGTTAATTTCTCAAAGCCACCACATAACAGGTTTTTCCTCTTTGTCTTCTTGTTCCTCCACATTTTTCATTCTCCAGGTTTTTCTTCATCTGTAACACATTATTGGATCACTGTTTAGAAGAGACTAATTATGTATGCGTGATTAAAGCCTTACCCTGAAGCTAATAACTGATTAATGAAGATAACATTGTGGAATAAATATCCTAAAAATGCTGACTCATTGGTGCTCTGAGATTTTATTTAAATTCTTATGAAATCGCCTGCAGGTCCTTTTCTGTCTTTTCCCTTTTAGTTTAATTTTTCTCTGTTTTTGGCTTAATGTGGGCATGTAGGTAAATCTGATGCCTGGTTGATTTGCGATAAATCTTAGGGCTTCTATGTTTACAAGCACCGTGGTCTCTGTTTGTCCTCTTCGACGGCTTTTTCCAGAAGTGACATGAAAAAAAAATCAAAGCCGGCCACATGTGTATTTGGAGGTTGCGGGTTTGGTTAAGAGTGTATGTTTGCAGATGTTTAGCTTCGAGGGTGAACGCCTGTCGAGATGTGTCCTGAACTTAAAGACGACGTTAAAGCTACCCTCCAGTGCATGTTTCCCCATCCCAGAGGAAATATAGAAGCATGTAACATGTTTACCATGAAGTAACATCCGTGTAGTTTGAGAATAAATGAGATTTTTATTAACAAGGCAAATAAATAAGCCTCTTGTGACGGCTGTAATATCATATGATTTCCCTCGAGGGACAAACTTTTTGGGAGTGACGCTTTTCCCTGAGAGAATGACTCAAAAAAGACCACCCATAGTCTTTTAATAAATACACACTCTGTCCTTCTCACAAGGAACCAAGACACACACACACACACACACACACACACACACACACACACCTCCACTGTGGCATTGATTTAGACAAGCATACACACTGTGATAATGGAGTTGGTGTCCCGTGTGCACACACAGACACATGCTTAATGTCTGTTCACACATACACGATATGAGCGACTCAAACACACCATCATAATCAAACATACACTCTCATATAAACATGTTGTTGCTTAAATGTCAATCAGCTGACTGCTCGGCTCAAACACTTGACAAAGCACCAAGCGGCTGCAACACGACTGTATATGTTTAGTGGTTTGCATTGTTTTTTTTTTTTTATAGCTGCAAAGCGTTCAACCATCACTAAAATTTCTTTTAAATGTCAAAAAGAATTGGCTTGTTTTGGTTCAGGGTGCGGTGATTGGCTGGTCACATCAACAACATTGCATCACAACATGGACAAAAACAAGGAAAAGCTTCATGAAGCAATGATGCCGAGTGTGTTTGTGTTCAATGTGTCACATCATCAAGGTTACTTTCTTTTTACTGGTGTTTCTGAAAAAATAATTTAAGTGACAAACATTTTCATAGTTTTTATATTTGTTTCAGTAAAAAGCTAAACGTTCATTCACCTCAGCTTTGGGCAAAATGTTTTACTTGGTTTATTTCGCTGATATGCTGATTTTGTTTTTTCATGGTTAAATGTGAAAGAAAAATGCCACCAGTGTGGGAGTCTTTGACCGTCTCTGGGAAAGCTCCGGGGTTGTATGACAGGAGGGTCTACTTTAATACATCAGATCTCATAGCTCAGTTAGAAAAAGACACAAATAATTACAAAGGAGTAATGAAAAAAATATCAGCAATTTTTAATTAAAAGATTGGTATCGGAGCCTCTTTAGTTTTTATTGCTGTTTTGATTCACTTAAATGTAACAGAGGCTTCCAGCTATAAAGTAGAGGACTTGGAGTTTTGTAACATTTTTATCTCTTTTTACACACATGGACCAAAATCACCTTGAACCTTTGACACCATTTCAACGAAAGTCGCCAAATGATCCACAACAGATTCCAGTGGAGGGTAAAAAAAACAACACGCAGTTAAAATGTGAGTTAAGTAGTGAAAGACGACTTCTTCTTCTGCAGCTCTTCACACCTCATCAATACTCTGACATACTTCATATACATTCATTCATTAGCTGTAGACATCCTTCTTGTTGTGTTTTATTTTCTTTGTGTTGCTTTGACTGTAGTCTTTAGAGATTGGACTCTCTTGCAGTTCAAGTGGAGCTGTCATACCCCGGTGAGGGCCAAACAAACACAATACAGCAACATGTGGACTGCACATGAATGTCAAGTCATAATACCTTTATTATGTTTCTTCTATCCTTCAAATCTCCTGCTTTCTTTCTGTCTCCTGCTCGCCCACTCGCCCTCTTCTTCCTCTTTGTTCCTGGGCCCTTTTGAGGGTGTTTTTCAAAACAGGCGTTATTGACATTGAAACCCTAATCAAATGCAGGCATCTGTGGCTAACTGAAACCATGAAAGGAGGAGGGGGGGGGGGAGAGAAAACAGCGAGGGGCTTGGCTTAAGCTTTAAAAGGCATAAAACGATTCATAATACAAGCAGGGTCAAGTGTATCCAAAATCTGTCACTGTTTTCAATCGAAGAGGCGTCATATTTGTGTTTTAGAGGGAAGTTATTCTCTCTCATGAAGAACAATTGTTTGGAGAAAATCAATGAATCTACTTTAGAAGAGAAAGGGTTGTCGAAAACGTTCACAATGCAGAATCTTTGAGTAATGGTCAGGTGTTTTACAGAAAGTTCAACGTTCTTGCTTCTTTCTTTTAAACCAAAATGAAGTCATTGACTGCATGCTGTGGTTTGAATTCCTGGCCTTTATATTTTTTTTCTTCCTTAAATGATTTAACCCTTTTTGGGAATGTGTTCAGAGCCCTGGAGTGAGTCCATTTTTAGCAGTATTCAACATGTTGCACTAGCATCATACAGTACACTGCATTTTTACAATTATGTCAAGCTTTTGGCCTTTTCTTTAAAGAAGACATATTATCCCTCTTTTCCAGCTTTTCAAACAGTCCCCCTGTGGTCTAAATGAAACATCTGTGCTGTGCTTTGGTCAAAATATATCATGAATCAAGCACCAGAGGAGGTTTGTGACCCCGTATAAACCAGCTCTCTCAGAACGCTCCGTTTTGGTGTGTGTGTGTCTCTTTAAATTCAGTGACTGAAATTCAGACTTTGTGCTGTAAACTTTAGGGTCAGAATCTGACCTAGTTACGGTGATTACAGCCATTAAAAAAATAGCTATAGAAAAAAGTCAAATAGCGGCATCAGTGTTAAATTGAGTCTCTTTCATCACCAGTTAAAAACTCTTCCCAGAGATTTCAAGCTCCTTCTCTGTCCTCTCCGAGTCCTCTTGCAGACGCCTACTTTCAGCTGGAGTCAGCGGGCGCACTTTGATTTATGAGTTGGTGAGATGGAGAGAGACACGCCCGGACCGAAACATACTTGGAAGTCTGTGTTTTCATAAACAAACTGCATCGTGTAATGCGTGTCTTCTCATCCTCTGTTATTCCTACTGTTCTGTCGTCTGAGTGCGAAATGATGAGACGTTACAGCCCAGCTTCAGACCGAAAAACACTGAACAGTGTGTGTTTAGCCTGAGCGCTGACACTGTGAAGACGACATTTCAGACAGGGAGGTAGACGCACAGCACTGTAGCTTCAATCTGAGCGCTCTCTGTTTGGATTCGCATCGTCTCACAGTTTATTGACATTGCTGTGCATGTGTGTTCTGCTGCACATACACAGACGCACACACTGCTGTTTTTGTTGGACCCCGGAGTCTGAGACCTGCAGTGTGTCACCACAGAGAGAGAGAGAGAGACCAGGTGCATTGTATCCCTGTGTGTTTTTGCAGGAGAGAGTGAGAGAGATAGGCTTGTGTTTCTATTAGTGTCTGTGTGATTTTTCATATTCCCAGTCCTGTCTGAATCAGAGAGCACACTGAGGTCTCACATGCAGAACAATAATTCTTTAACTGAAACTGGCCAGAGCTGCAGACAATAAAAGGTGCATTAATTTAACATCACACTTTCCTGCTTTGTATCTCTCTCTGGTTAGACGGCATGCAGTCTAGCAACACACACAGTGAGATACAGAAAAGTACACTGTGCAGGGGAAAGGCTGCAGGACATTGGACAAAAGGTTCAAACTGAAAACATTTTTTTGCAAGAGTTTGAAAAACAGAAACAGTAAAATGTTGGAAATCAACCAATAAAAAATGGCAAAAAGTTTGATAAGACAAAATAATGCCAGTGATAAAGCTATGGTTAGAACCATGATAAGAGATGGGAGGGTGAATGTGATGAAGTTCAAAAGATTTAAAATCAGCGTAGGTAGCATGCACACTCAAGGAGAGCCTCAACCTTTACAGGAGAACGCACATAAACCACACATGACCACATTTACAAGCCACTTCAAAGTGGTCCAAATTCTCCCTCAATTAGACGTTGCACTTTTCTTTCTTTTTACTAGTCTTACAGGCAGTTTCTTTACTTCCCCTTTGGCTAAGATTTACTCCCAGCATGGAGGACGTCATTGCAACGCTCCATCGTGGAAGTTAAAGTATGTTTTAGAAACCACACGTTACACAAATTCCACATGAATACACTCCCAATCTGTGATTTAAAAAAACACACACACATACACACCCTCCAGTCCAAAAATGCACGTTTCCTCTGCAGGATTCGGTAAAGGATTGTAATGAGTGTGTGTGTGTGTGAGTGTGTTGTAGCTCCACTGTGAGCTAAATGACAGGGTGGCTGAGCAGGCTGACAGCAGAGAGTTTGATTGATGGGATGTTAATGAGAGGAGATCAGAGCTAACTCAGGGCACCAAGCATTCCGTACCAAACGCACATGAGATCAGAGCTCCTGGAAACCACAGAACAACTATCACAGTTCTGCATAACATGATAGAAAGGGACAGTAAATGAAGCAAACATTGAAGGCAGACTTCATTAATTGAAGTATTTGTTGAGGCTGTAATCCAGTCTTTAAAAGGGCCAGACCGATTTGGGATTTTTGGGGCCGATACTGAAATGGATACTGGGGAGAGAACAAATCTGATACCGATATGTGCCGATATCTTTCTAAGATCGATGTTCGATCTATAGATATAGATAGATTTAGATAAACACATGTATTGCTTTGATCCCTCAAATGCAGTTATCAAACACACAACTAGAAGTAACTGCGCACGTATGTGTGTCACCGCTTGACGCTCCGGAGAGTGATCATTTAAAGCAGATTAATCGGTCGGGCTCTACTTTTAAGATGGGCTCAGACTACAAGAGTTTTAGACCCAATGCGCTTCATCAAATATTCTGAAGAGAAATATGGTTTGTGACTTTTGGTTGGTAAAGATATGTGGCCCAAGATTATCTTGTATGTGAGGAGTTTGTACATCCAATTCTTAACCTCGCGAAGGACTTGTGAGCCATCGAGGCCATCCCAATCGTATCAAACTTTTTCGACAGGAATTCAAATCTAGATAACACCAGTCCTTTTCATACTCTCTATTCGGAATCTACATAAAAGTAGATAGGTATAAGAAATGTTCTGGTTTCCTTTTGTAGTCTGAGTAGTATCCTTACCTGTGTTTTACCTGCTTTGACTGCATGCAGGAAAATGAATCACAGTCTGATACCTTAAGGCAACCCTGGAACCCATCTGGAGTAATGTAACAACGATAAACTTTGATTAATGTCTTTCAACAGGTAATCTGAATTCAAGAGCAACCACCAATTCACTCTTAGACGTAACTTTCAACACCAGCTGGCCTCTAAAGGTGGTAGTGGCTCTGTTACCAATGGCAACCCAAAAAGTTGTCCATTGCTCTGAGATTGGTAGTTTCCAAGCTAAACCATGATTAGAATCTGAATTACTTTATTGATCCCGGGGAGACAATTGGTAATAGCCAATATGAGAGAAGAAGGGCAGTGGGTGAAGCCACAGACTGTGACTATGCAGCGTTAATTATCTGGCCCTATTTTACGCTAATGTTAGCATGTTACCGTTGACAGAAAACAAACAGGTGACATTTCCACAGCAGCTGAGTGGACCTTATTTTCAGATCTTGTTGCCTGTTCATGTTAAAGATTTTTTTTTTTTTAAATATATTTGGAGTTCCACCTCTATATTTGATGCAACCAATTTCTTAAATCTTAGGATTTTAAAATTCCTGTAGTCTGACGCTTGCCTAGGACAGTTTATGCCAAAGTGCTTGCAGTAATATATTGCAAAATAACATTATTTATACATTCAACCTGTATCCATTGACTACTCAAAACAAGTCGAACTTTAAGTATCCTCTTGGCTTCTCTGAGAAGCTTGTATTTGGACACCCGTCCATGTTGAGAGCGGTTGAGTCAGAGCATGTACAATGTTTCCTGTTTTTAAGATGACACGTCTCATTATAGACCGTTAAAAGGAATTTATAGTTCACATAAAAACTAAATTATTGGGCTCTCTGGACGCTGCTGCAGCTACAAATCCTGACTCTGTCCAACCTCTGGAATATTCTTGATGTTCAGTTTCCTTTGTCAAGTGATGTGGTTAATACCGTGGTCACTCTGTCTGTATAGTTCTTCTTTTGAAATGCCTTTAGAAAGGGGATTGTATTAAGTGTTGCTTCTATGGGTTGGAGAGCCACACTTGGCTGTAGGCCTACCTGCTCTGGGTCCCTCTCCGCACATGACATGAACAGAAATATGCTTTCATGGTGCTGGACTCAACGTTACATACTTTAAGTGTCTCCTCTTTAGTCTCAGGCCGAAAGAGTGTAACACAGCCCACGTATGAAAGAATAAAAACTGTGCTTGAGCATGATGAGAAACTGGCTGAGACTCAACAGGACCACATGTTGAAAGGACTGCTTACTTTTTCTCACTGTTTCATCGGAAAATAAATTAAATCTTAGCAGATGTGTATTTGTTTCCAGTCAAAAATATGATTTGGCTTTCATATCTTGCAATCAAATGTTTCACTTGACTTTTCCGGTGAATTCAGCTTATAATGAGTGAAGTGAGATATTGTGTTTCAGAAATAATACAAATACACTTGCTAAGATGTGACTTTTACAGTGCATATGTGTAAGAACCGATCTCTTCAGCTGTCCTAACCCATAAAGGAAAAAATGGCCCACATATTACATTTTGAAAAAGGGCTCTGAAATGGTAAAGGCTTCCTCTTTCCTTCGGGTGAAAAAAAAAAGGCCTATAGTGTGATTTTTAAAGATGGAAACTAAATATGGAAATTCAGGTTTTGTTCTTTGTCATTTTATCACAATGAAACCATAGGCTATAGGTAGACTTTTAATCCTATGAGTTGCCACCACATTGCTCCAAAATACTGAACCCTAGTTCTGTATTTTTTAGGATTTACTCTTTAATTTCCAGGAAAAAGATCTGATTCTAATTTTCTATTTCTTTTCTCTTCTTTTTTTTTTTACCATCGCCCATGTCTCTTATTAACCAAAGTGGCTCAGTTCACCCTTTTCTTTTACTTTCCAGTCCCCCATAAATGGCAGAAAAACTTTTGGCGTCAGTTTCTGGAACCGTTGTGTTGTATGAAATCGTAAAAAAAAAAAACAGAAAAGTCGCGATCAGCTTTGTGTTTTTTTCATATGTGCAGTGGAAATATTACTGTTCCAAAATAGAGTCCTAATGGTCTTAATAAGTTCCATATCTCTCTCTTTTTTGTTTTTTATGGTGGTTGCTCTGCGCGGCTCAGATGTTAACCAGAGAACAGGAGAGGTCTGTGGGAGTTGGAGGACGGTCGTCTGTGTGTTTTCATGGAGTTTGAGGCGACCGTGTTGACAGGAGGTGTCATCTGTCCTCCCGCCCTCCGGGGGCCTCCTGACTGTTGGTCACAAACGTGTTCGCTGTTCAACAGAAGCGCCATAAAAGAACGCACAGACTCGATCTGTCAGCAGAAACATCCATTAAAACACAATCTGTACTGTCGGAGTGCAGCGGAAATCCTGCATGTCGGAAAAATCTAGGATTTGAATTCAGGAATGGGTTTGGGTAGAAGGAAGAGAGAAGTGTTCAGAGTGAGAGTTTAAACGTCATTTTCAAAAGAGGTCACAAACACACGACTGGAGGCACAGATCAAATCTAAAGACTTGGTTAGAACAATTTCTGGGACGCTGGTTTCACTCGGTAGTAGAGCAGGCGCCCTGATGTACTGAAGCTATAGTCCTCTTCACACTGGTCGCAGGTTCCACTCCTGATCCTGGTCCTGGTCCTGGTGCTGTACTGTGCACGTCATCCCACTCTCTCTTTCTCTCCCCACATTTCCGGTCTCTCTGTAGCTGTCCTATTCAAATAAAGGCAGACGCCCCCAAAAACCATCCTAAAAAATAAAATTATGCATCACCAATGGCCAAGTGGTTAGTTCCCTCGAATCATGTACAGAGGCGGTGGTCCTCCAAGCGGCCCGGGTTCAAATCTGACCTGTGGCCTCTCAGTCCCCACTCTCTCTCTCTCACTCTCCCTGATTTCTGACCGTATCCACTATCCTGTTTTAAAAAAAAAACATTTTTTACAAACTTTATGAGAGGACAGGACGTTGGATAGAGTTGGATGACATGCGGTGAATAGCTGCTACTTTGGGGGCTAAACCCTTTGTACATAGGACACACAATTTAACCACTGAGCTGAATTGTTTCCCCCCCATAAAAAAAACAAACAAACAAACATCAGAATTGATCTATAAAACATTTAGGACTGAGGTGGGACAAGGGCTGGATAACTGGAAAAATATTACAAAGAGTAGCAGCCCATGTGGTTCTTGAGTTTTGTGTCTCTATAATATGCATATATTATGTTTGATAAATGTGTTTGATAGTTGACTTTATTTTCTGCTAAATTGCCGATTAAAACATAGAAAGTAAAGCATTTAGATGAAATCCAGTTCTAGTCTAATCTAGTTTAAAGTGTGAGACATCAGCCATGATGACACAGATGTAGAGTGGCATGTTACCTGCCCCGCTGACACCTCCTGTGATGGATTCAGTGAACGAGACAAACTTGCATTGACAGACAGCTAAAGTAGGGGCAAGGCAAACGCAGGATATTTGTCTTCTCATTTTGTGGCCTGGACCTTGTGTTTGCATGTCATTACTGAGCCACCGCTCCACAAAGTGTTCATTCATGCCGGCTGTGCCTCTCCTCGCGCTGCACTGTTACTCCTCCGCACCTTCACCTTCCTTTAAAGTTGCACCCCCCGAAAAAAAAACACCAAGCCCAAAGGCAATTAGCTCTTTAACATTTCCACTTGTTTTCCAACCATTATGACAATTTCCTGACTTAAATCACGGGAGACAAGGCGATAAAACGGAAGTTTTAGACACGCACAAATCCTGCAAAAACATCTTGTTTTATTTTGTTCATGCCGATAAATGAAAATAATAAGTTTCTTTATTTAATATGATCCGTTATGTTGATATGTTCATTATTTACTTGTTTGGAAACACGTTAAAAATTTGATAAAAAAGAAAAATGCAGGGGGCAAGTAAGGATGAAAAATAAATGTAAATTATAATAGTAATAAAAGTATTAAAATAAAATATTTTTGTAATTAAGAAGGACAGTCAGGACGAACACCTTCACTTTCAGGGAAAGTCAAGGGATTTATTATTCACGGCTTCAAATCCACTAATATATAGAGCAATGGTTCTCAACTGGTGGGCCCGTCCCCAAAAGTGGATCGTGGTGTCCTTTTCGGTGGGTCATGAATGTGCGCCCGGGAAAAAAAATGGTGCCAAAATGTCAACATATAAACATGTTTGTTTTGTTCTGTTCCTTTGTTCTGTCACACGTTTTGTATGTTGAGGTTCAAACTGCAGTATTTTCCATTCAGTACATCTGATTGGTTGAGAAATATCAGAAATGTTGGTTGTTGTTCATGAGGCAGGACCAGCTGAGAACTATACTTGTATAAATCATCAAAATTTGATATGCTTTGATGCTTTTTGACACCATCTGTTTTACTACAATGTAGTGTCTTAGTGTTTTTAAGACCAATCGTATGAAGAGCACCAAAGCTTTTAAAAAAACATAATATCTATGTATTTTTAACCAAAAGCTGCCATGAGAGAAAGAGAGAGAGAAAGAGAGAGAGAGCAGACTGGCAAATACATTTCTCAAGTCGTTATGGCGTCTCAGAAAGATGTGAAAGCTACATTTACGTCTCTTATGACAGTTAGAGGAGGAGACACTGTCTTAATTACACAAATATGTTGGCAACAGATCCAATCCAAAACTGTGCAATTAAGACTGTGGAGGAGTTTGCCTGTCATTCTTTTAAAAATTAAAAAAAACGAGAAATGACCCAGTACGGGTTAAATCAGACTCGTATAGTTGTTGCCATGGTATTGAAACAGGTATTGATATCGTTTGTTATTTGTATTAATCTCTCCCAGAGCCTTACTGGTTTTATTTTATTTAGTTTTGCTCTGTTTTCAGGGTGTATACGTTTTAAAAAATTAGAAAAGGAAAATATAGAAGAGATGTTAAAATGATGTGGATATCCTGTCTCAGTAAAAAGAGAAATTAAAAGAAAAATATGTTAATCTGAGAAGGTTAAGGGTAGAAGAAGCTGCCTGTGGACAAGACAGATTTCTTTATATGTGCTCCTACAAAGCCCACCATTCATTAATGTATACCTCCTCTTCTACGCTCTTCACATCTCTTTCTGCCGCCTAGTTTGTGTCCTTCGTTGACTCCCGTTTCCTCGTCTCCTCCTCTGGGTTGACGTGGATGTGACAGCTGTCATTAATGAGTCTAAATCTGGCCGCGGGGCTCGGCCGGCTCAGCTGGCAGCGGAGAGTAAAAGTAAGAGGATCTAGTTAGCATGTCAGGTTCAAAGTGCTGAAAACAGGCTCACAAATGTGAAACTCGACCCACTTGATGCAAATGCGAAAAAAGGCTTAACACTCACACACATGCATATCGAGTGGTTGGGCGCGTATGTGTTGAGTTTGTTGGTGAAAAGTGTGTGAAACGTGTGTGTGTGTGTGTGTGTGTGTGTGCGTGCGTGCTCATGCTTGCGTGCTGACTTGCGTGATGTGTGACCCACATTCCTCTCTGCTTGGCTCATTCACACGCGTTGCCATTTAGCAGCGTTAGCATGCTTCAGCACTTTACGATGCACACCAGTCAAAGGAGCATCTGAAGCTGAAGCTATATGAGTGTATTAACATACCAGAGGGTCATTATGTGTTGGCCATCTGCTGCCATGATCGTGTGGCATGTTCTCAGAGTAACCACCCACTGAAACACTCTCAGGGGAGGGAGGGGGGAGGCGGTCGGTGGGGGGTTTGAATATGAGAATAAAGAGTTAGAAGTCATACCAAACACCTGATGTATTTCATTCACATTTCTGTGTCTGAATGCTACCAGCCACAGAGCGTCTGCTTTCTGTCAGAGGTAATGAGGCAGGTGAGCCCCGAGGAGAGAGAAATATGGGAATGAGTAGCTCGGTTGTTCATCATGACGTCAGCGTGTGAGTGAGGCCTCTGCGTGGTGAGTGATGAGAGGAGGAAGAAAGCAAAGAGAAAACTTTGCATTCAAACTTTTTTTTTTTGAGATTCATAGCTCATTTATAGAAGAAGAAGAAGATGTACTTTCTTAATTTGTCACTGTTTTTGCAAAAATGTTACACACATACACACATATGTGGACAAACACAATCCTATGGTCATGCATTACAGAGTGAGGGGCTGCACATTGGAAAGAGGGGGTGGTGGTGATGGAGGCTTCAGCTCGGGGGAAGAAGCTGTCTGGGTTTTAATGGTGTGGTACCTCTTTGGAGATGGTATGGGTACAAACAGACCGTGTCCTGGGTGTGTTGGGTCCTCGCTGATGTTGGAGGCTCTTTGTAGGCGACCAGTATACACAATATCCAGGTCCGGTAGCACAGCTCCCATAATCCTCTGTTCTGTTCTTACAATACAGGCAAAGCCAATTCAGGGTTATGTGTGTGGGGGGGGGGGGGGCTGATCCCAGCTGTTACCAGGTGAGACACCTGGACTGGGGACTGGTGAACATTCACGGGCCATTTAGAACCACCAGTGAACCTAACATGCATGTCTTTGGACTGTGGGAGTGTCCAGAGAGAACCCACACATCCACATGGAGAACATGCACACACTAACCCAGGAAAGCCAGGTGCCTCTCGGGGATTCGAACCAGGTACCTTCTTGCTGCATGGCGACAGTGCCAACCACTGCACCACCATTCAGCCCTGTGGTGGACGTGGTGATCTGACCTAACTTCATCCTGTTTCAACATGGATTGAGGCAGACTGCAAAACACGTCTCCAGAGAGTGAGAAGATGCTAATTCAACATGTCCCCTGAATTTAAACGTTGTCAAGCCAAAACAGAAATTGGTGGAAAATAATAATTGACAGATTTAGTTCAAGGACCACACATTGGTTTCTTCACTTGAGGGTATTTTTCTTTAGCTATGTTTGAAAGAAAATGATTGCTTTGCAACAGTTTAAAAGCTGAACAAGATTCACGCATGCACACACACACCAAACGACAAGTCCTCAAATGAATCAGGACGAGGAGCAGTGTGTAGCTTTATTGCTTGTATTTGTATCGAGTTGCATCAATATCTTAGTATTAAAACAGTCAGTAACAGATTTGTTCACAGGTCAGTGAAACTCTGGGAAAATATGACTCTGTCAGTCTCTCTCTCTCTCTCTCTCTCTCTCTCTCTCTCTCTCTCTCTCTCTCTCTCTCTCTCTCTCTCTCTCTCTCTCTCTCTCTCTCGGGTCACAATCAATTAAAGTTCTCAACAAACCGACCTGATCTCATGTCAGCCAATTAGAGAGCCTCGTGCATACACAGCTGCACTCTGGGAACATTCCTCGGGCAGGTGGCACGAAGACGTCATTGTACCGAACGAGTGTGTCGAGCCGGCCGTGGACGGGTGGGAGTCACTGTGAGCCTTAGATGGGTCTCTGTGTTTAGAAAGGATTGGTAAATGTCCACAGTGTCTCACCCCAAATCACTCCCTTTTCTCCCCACGCCTTTTCTGTGTGTGCACTATTGCCAACGAGCTTCTATGCAGCTCTGTTAGACTGCAATGTGTCAAACACAACAGGCTGAAATAACCACACAGGACATGTGAGGCTGTTTGGGTAAAGCTGCAAAGCGAGGTTTTCTTTTCGGTTTTAAGTGCTCACGTTTTTCAAATTAAACTTTCATATCATCCCAAACCAAAACCTTAGATAGTCGGAAAGGTGCGCATAACTCTTACTGCCCCTTAAAACCTGATATTTTTAACTCATCGGATGTGAACACCCTGAGTTATCTCACATATTGTCAGAAATATCTGCACTTTTCTTAGGCTGCATTAATATACAGAGCAATGTAGCAACAGCACGTCAGGATTTAATCGAAACAAAGCGAGACTCAAAATGACCCTTTGACCAAGTTTAGTTGTTCAACAGTTTCTCCAAACCCATATTTTTGAAACACAAGCTCCTTTAAGGGGCTTTAATAAATCGTAAATCTATACTAAAGATGTGAGAACTTGTAATATTGGCACAGTGGGATGTAATAACTGTGAAGCTGCAGACGGCAGAGACAATGGAAAGAAGCCCAGGTGGATTATTCAGCCATATTCAAAGGAAGACGTCTGGAAAAACAGGCAGTAATAGAGGGATGAAGAGAAAAAAAACTGGAGATAAATGAAGTGTAGGAGAGTTAATCCATACACACACACACACACACACACGTAAATTATATGCAGCGTCATCCTGGAACGATCCCTGACAGGCCAACAGCTCTGAGTCAGGCTCTCCTCGCCTCCTCTGGCATCTTTTTACCCGCTTATCTCGACGTGATGTCAAATCAACATTCATCATCACAAACTTAAGACAGCGCCGGGGCCCGAAACGCAGCCCCACACATCATCTGCAGGGCGGAGGCAGTGGAGGGAGCGGGGAGGGGGATTATGGGTAATCAGAGCGGGCCTCAAGACAGAGACGGAGGATGAGCGGGGAAAGGAATGCAGGAGGGCAGCGAGAGAGGGAGGGATGAAAGGAGGAAAAGAGGGAGAAAGGCCTGTCAGTGGATAATGGAGGAGCGGCATTTATCAGTCTGAGGATCTACATGTGGGGAGGGGAGGGCAGGAGGAGAGATTTAGTGAGAGCGGGAGGGCACCTTGTATGATGGGTGAGCGAACAAGGCAATACAGAGGTCAGGGGTCAAACCAGTGACGTTTTTTTTCTGAACTTAAACACGCCAAAGAAAACTGTTGACCATCCCGATACGAGGAAAATGTGCAATGTGGGATTAGGTTTTTTTTTTGGTCAACATTGTGATAAAGATAGGAAGTGCAACAATGAGTACACATCAGCTGTAACTTAGTGGTTCTCAACTGGTGGTTCAGGACCCTAAAGTGGGTCGCGAAGCTGCTTTCAGTGGGTCATGAATGTGTGCCGGGGGAAAAAAAACATCCTTGAGAACCTTTTTAAACATGCTTTTTCTGTTCTGTCTCATGATTTGTACCGTCTCGGGTACAAACTTCACATTCTTTTCATGAATGTTTTTTTGGTTTCATAACTCTTTTGAACAAAAAAAAAAAATCAACATTTGGGAACATGATTTCGGTATTTGGAATAACTGAATCACAATTTTCCCTGTTTCCGGACATTTTAAAGACCGCTTCAATAATAGGGAATGAAATCAAAAATGAATAATGTCACTAGCTACAGCCCAGCCCACAATTTCTATTATGTAAATTTTTAGTATGCTTTTGCTTTTCTCTCCAACTTGCATCCATATTTACAAATAAGTTAGCAGGTTGATGAATTTCCCACAAATGAGAAATGGCAGGACGTGTAAATAATTGGCATATTAGTACACAAGATGAGTCCAAGGTGACTCTTTCCAGGCCCACCTGCAGGTATTCGATCTAAATGAGCATAAAGGAAACAGTAATGTGGCTCGTGGCCCTGCAGAGCTGCAGTAATGATTGCAGATGAGAACAGTGAGAGACGGAGAGAGAGAGAGAGAGAGAGCAGTGGGAGCAGAGGGACAGAAACATGATGGATGCAGTGGTTAGAGAAAGAGAGAGACATTGCAGTAATGTGGATGAGTGCGAGAGCGAGCGAGCGAGCGAGCGGGGGAGAGGGGAGTGAGGGATGCTGAGTGTATCAGGGTGTGTTTTCCCAGACCTCCGCTGTCCCCTCTGTTTGACCCCGTTTTATGACTCTTTTACAGCCCTGCATACTGTAGCCGTCCAGATTCTCCTCCCCAGGGCTCCCCCCCCCCCCCCCCCCCCGACAACCCCGCTGAAAAACCTTGAGGCGGGGTCGGCCGGCCTTTTACCCTGTGCTTACCAACAACCCCACCCCCGCCCCAAATACTAACCCCCCTTTAATTCACTCCAGATCTGATAGGAACTCCTTTAACTGCATTATTTCCTCACGCACTCATTCATCAAGGCTGGGCCAACAAACGTCCACTGAAGCAGGTGTTTCTCACATTCAAAGCACTCATTACAGTAAATAATTCTGCGGAAACATCTCTAATTAAGAACACATTATAGTTAGACGCTTCGATGCACTACATTACATCCTCATTCGTTATTAAAGATGTTTTTGGCAACGGGAATTGCAGGGGTGGACAGACCAATAACTCAAATATACTCTTAACTTTAGTTATCAAGATGAATGGTGTTTTTACTTGACTAAATTAATTAAAGAGCTGCAGTAACGCCGCAGAAATAAATCACACGATCCTCTTATAAAGGAGATGCTATATTAAATTATATTTCTAGGCATTAGGGCCGGGAGTCTTTGGGTGTCTCACAATTCGATTTAGATTCTTGGGGTCGCCATTCGAGACTTATTTGAGTGTCTGTTTTCGATTCAAAATGATTCTGGATTCCTGATTCAAAGTCTAGTTTTGAATTAGTCCATACGTCAGGATCTACTCCAGTCATCTGTCCATACTGGCTGAATTTCTTGCTGCTCCGTTCGGCATTGTATTGAGTTTTGAAAGTTGAAAATCTATTTTAATCTCAGAAGATTAGAATCTCGATTTTTACAAAAATTGTTTTTTTTCCCCACCTCTACTAGGCGTTAGTATAGAAATAAGTCAGACTTTGTTAAACATGCACAGATAAGTGGAGCTACCATTAGAGCTCAACAAGGCAATTTGATAGGAATACTGCCTTTTCCCATTATACATGCACAGAGAGAGAATCCATTTATTGCAGGTGTAGATATTTTTTTGTATGTTTTCTTTGGTATTCTTGTGGAACAACTCCCTTATTTCTGCCATAAGCCACATTACTGTATCCCCCCCCCCCCCCCCCCCCCCCCCCCAGCCTCACCTCTGCTTTTACTCACTCACTAACTGAAGAGAATTGATGAGCTTTTACCTTCACTGAAAACTCCTCAGCTCACATTTTAGAGCGAGCGGACCTGAACCTGGCACTGTGGACGTATGCTCATTCCTCTCAGAGTTTTCTTTCAAACATCTTTAAGCTCATATACTGATAAATTAAATGCTCGAAGCTTAATTTGATCCAACACAGACCCGCATACGGCACAGGTCTGTGTGTGTGTGTGTGTGTGTGTGTGTGTGTGTGTGTGTGTGTCAGACTTAGAAAAGGCTCCACTCATATTTATCCCGGCCATTTTTCAAAACTGTACGCTCAATTCCCAATGTTCCACTCTTAACTTATAGCTCTCTCATTTTGGCCTCGGGGAGACTGCTGTGGTCACTGATCCAGGAACAGTCGCACGCCCAGGGGAGGATTACTAAAGCTCAGCGGCTGAAGTGTAGCCTAAAACTCACCAATTGAAGCTCATACAGTTTAAAACCAGCTCCAGATACAGTAAAAAAAAAAAAAAAAATCTGTTTTCAGCGTACAGTAAAAAGAAAAAGCAGCACAGAATAACCTGCGCTGCTGATTCTGTGTTTAATTTCCCCTCGCAGGTCTGTTACTTCTCCCCGGTGACCTTCATTGTGCGCAGTCAGGTCGCTCTGCTCTCAGGTTTAACAAGGTGAAAAGTGAAGTGGAGGAAAACGATTCTGTTTTTTTTTTTTTTTCCTCTCGCATGTAGTAAATAACGCTAACAAGGGGACGCCATCCTCTTATCCTGTCTTAAATCACAGCGCAGGCCGTGTGAGGAGACCCTCAGTCCTGCGCTGCGTGCAGAGTTTAACCTCCGCAAACAGGAACTCTGGGAACGAAGAGACGAATAAATACAACTCAGCGGGGAGTTCAGTCAGAGCAAACCAAACCGGCGAGGGGAGGAGAGCTTTAAAAAATGTCAAATTAGTTTGCCGAGTGTGGCTAACGTTAGCACAGCTAGCACCACCACCTCCAGAACAGTTGGCCATGTCATTTAACTGAACATATTCATGAATGAAGATCACATTCACGTTATGATAGTTGTAAGAATGGGACACTAAAAGGGTACTTCATCAAGTAAAACATGTTATCTCAAGACAAGCTCTCCCCCACTGGCTCCGTTTTTTTGGAGAGTGAGCGCAGCCAAGAGCAGCTGAACAGTCATTGTTCATCTAAAAGTTGAGCTAGAAACCACAACAAACAAATTCGTTCAAAATGTAACTCTCTGCTCCTCTAGCTCTTCCAGCCGCAGGTTAGGTAAAAGCTTTTCTGCATTGTTGCGTCCTCCTCTCGGCCCTGTGAAAATCCTCGGCTCTAAGCTGATGCCCCCGAGGCGACTCTCGGCCGACACAAGAGAGCAAGAAGTCTTTGACAATTTGTCTCCCCGAACCCCGGCTAACCTGCAGCAGACTTCACAGAGCGGCATTGGGACCCCCCTTCTCTCCCCCCCTCTGGCCATCTCACCTCCCCTCTTCTCCGTCTCCAGGTCGCTGCCTCTTGCAGGGGGGCTTCCTAAGGTTGTGAAGTGCTGAATCTGTGAGACCTGACAAAGAGAAACATACTGGGGGAAAAAACGGCTTCCAGTCCTGAGGCTAGAGGGCTGACTGACATGACACAGATAAAGAACAAATAGATTGGGAGCGATGTGGGATGCAGAGGGGTCAACTGAAAGGTGACAAAGGTTCAGAAGGTAAAAGCCTTTGTTGTAGTGTGAGAACGTGGAGTTTAAAGGACGACGCATGGGTTGTGCTGCTAAATTAACCCTGTGAACTGTTCATAGACTCATGTAGCTTTAAAAAGAGGGTTGCTACTTTCTGAGAACTTGCAGGTTTCAGGCATCGCTCTGAGCTCTGGTAAACAATGATGAGCAGTTTTATTTGTTTTCCACCTCTTTTAAATTCAAGTTTACTAAACCTTTGACACAAAATACAGTAATGTACCAAACCAGCTTCTCTGTTAGAACAGGCGGTACACACATTATACAGTACATGAGATTTTTTTTTGTTATTCATTTTAAGTAAAAGGAGCAGCAAACTTAAACGATCAGAAAACGAGTGAATCAGAATTCTTTGGTTAAAAGTCCAGAGCTCAGGCCTCTTCTGGACAAAAGTCTTTAAGCCTTTCAGCACCTGATGTTTGCTCACTACCACGGTACCACAGTTTTGGAAACACTGTCGCTACCAACACATTTAAAATTAAAAGACGCATAATCTTATATTTCAGAGTAAGTGACATTTCATCATCAGACTGTGTAAGATACATCTATCTTATATCTATCCCCCTTTCCAACCCCAGCACAGTTTCAGCAGGCGGCTGTTCATCATGAGTCTGATTCTGCTCGAGGTTTCTGCATTTAAAGATACAGTATGTGGATCCCGCGGCCAGGGGGCTTTCAATTAATACTACGGGGAATCTGCTACCCCCCCCACCCCCCTAGCCAGGAACCTTCTCACTTGGGGCAACAGCGCTAACCACTGCACCACCAAACGTCCCTTCAGTTCTTGGTCATTTACATTCAAAAAATAATGTAAAGTCAATGCAATGAAATTCATTTTATCCCTCGAACCGATAAGAGTAATGAAATAAATACATTTTAAAAGTTGACATTTGCTTCTTCTCTACGTCCTTAGTTTGTTTGAGGTAACTTCGCCTGTTTTCCTCATCATCCCTGAATGCATGCGTGTCAGAAAAAGAGACAAGAGTGAGCTGTCTTGAAGATGCATCTGAGTGTAATAGCTTTTTCAGTGCAGCAGCGATATCCCCAGGTGTACCAGACTCCAAAAAAAAAAAAAAAACCACTTAATCAGCTTACAGTCACAAGTGATTTAAAGTGAGTGTTTGTGCAGCTGCACGACTTGGATTTTACTTTTTTTTTACAGTGCAGAGTGAGTGTGAACGGGTTTTACAGTGTGAGAGAGAGAGCAGGACTGTGAAGGTGAGCAGGACTAATTTACTCTCAGAGGGGGATAGAAGCACACACACCTTCACATACACACACACACACACCTTCACACACACACCTTCACACACACACACACCTGCACACACTGTAAGGACATACACTAAGCACACGGTGACAAATGAGCATTATTGCTTGCATGTGGACTCTGATGCACATACACACACTCACACACCTCCACTCCTCCTCCATCCCTCACTCCATCTCGGTGTCCGTCACCACCTGAGGATTATACAGCGGGATACCTTACACCGCAGTTGCAAAAAAAGTTGCCTGGAAAAGCTTTACCCTAAGCAAAAAAACACAATCATTCATCTCTGTGCTCCCTCGTCGCTCCCTCACTCTTTCTTTTCCACCTGCTCCCCCCCCCCACCCCACCCCCACCCCCTCTCAGGTTTACTCTACAGCGTCGCACACAGAGTAAACTTTATCCGCTTGTTTTGTGCTCACCTATTCAGTTACACGGGGCATTTAGGGAGTTTGACGTTTAGATTAATGTAGTCTCACTGTGCCGATTATTCCAGTGTCAGGCTGTGGTTTAGTGATAATGGAGGGCGTAGAACTCAAAAGAAGATAAATTAGGGATCACTTGTAAGAGAATAAAACACTTTCTTAAAAGGGGAAACATTTGTTTATTTTCTCATTTTAAAGCATCAGGAAACTCGAGTACTCGCATTACAGTACCTTATCAAAGAATACTCTGAGTGCTTTATTTTACTGTAAATAAATACGTCAGACACGGACCTATAGGTAATCAGCTATATTTCCTGCAGTGTTTCACTCATCAGTGCTATGTATCTGTAGCACAGCGGTCTTCAAATCCCATTTCTGAATTACAGGGACAAAGGACTCTGTGGTGAGGGGCTGTCGACGAGTCTGTTCTGCACTATTCTGCTGCTCTTTCCTCGTGCATCTTTTCCACACTCGTAGATGTTTTTCTCTCAGATGGTATCGTGTTCTCCAGCTGGACTAATGCCATCAGTTAGCAGAAGATAAGATAATCCTTTATTTATCCCACAACGGGGAAATTTACATTGTTACAGCAGCAACGAGCAAAGACTGCAAACAAAAAGTGAACACAGTACAATTTAAATAAAAAAAGAAAAATTAAGAATGTACAAAAAAATAGATTAGATTAAAAAAAATTAAAAAAAATAGATCAGCTGAGCTGTCCGAAGCCTTCTCCTTTCACAAAACTTAACAGCAGCATGTCTCAAGTCACCATTCTGGTTATTAGCAGGTTAACCTTCTCCACTCTGGTGTCATCACAGCAACTGTGTGTGCTAACAGGGTGATGTGAAGTGAGACTGCCTGTTGTTTGTCTGACTTCTCCTCGTGCTTTAAGCTCAAATACTGAAGTTTGTCTGTAATATGCAAGTTTAACGCCACATATTCTGCTCTGCATGTTATCACCGGCTTTTGTTTTGTTTTGTTTTGGTTACGTGCTCTCGCCCTCTTAAAAAGTTACAGAGCTATTTAAGTTACCTTATTGCCCTAAAGCAAACGGGAAACGTTTCCTTCACTCACGAAACATCTGCATCGTGTAAAAATCTCATGGTGCTCGTCGCCCGAAGCGTCTCACGAGCTTCAGTTTCCTCATGTTCGGTTATGAGCGCTGTGACATGGACTTCACCTCCCTCTCGCTGAGATCTGTCTATTTCAAATGTGCTGCAGTGTCAGGTGGGGGTGGGGGATAAGGGGGGTGGGGGGGGGGGGGGGGGGTATATATTGCCTGCATAATCAGTGAAATCAGTTTGAGAGCAGGTGTGTGTGTGTGTGTTTGTGTTTTTGTGAGAAATCATATCCGACCCCGAGGTGCCATCTGAGACGTGAAACAGACAAGTCCCAGCATATAACCTTCTCTGGCTTTTACATAAACATGAAAACACACACATCACACACACACACATACACACACACTTTCTCCACATTTTAGTCCTTTAGTAGACAAGTTTGTAGACAGACTGACGGTTTACATTGACATAGAATGAGAGATGTATAAAGTATGTATGGATACATTTTTTAATTTGCCTCATTTTGCCACATTCTTCAAAACGAAAGTTCAGTTTCAGTGGTACTAAACAAGATTCCCCGTCTAGTCTCTTAAGGATCCATCTTCATTCTCTCCAGTTTTGGCTCTATCTTTTACTCTCTCCGCTCTCCTCTCCTCTCCTCACACACATGGACACAGATACACACACACACGCACACAAACAGGAATCCCAGGTATGTTGTGTCCATGCAGGTCAGAGAAGAAGAGCTCTGTGTGTGTGAGATTGAAGCTGTCCTGCTGCTCTGGGCTGTGATATGATGAGCAGATAACAGAACTCTGAGATGAAAGCTCTGTGAAGTCTTTATCTCTGCTGCTCGTTCTGAGGCTTTGTTCCTCCTCCCGTCTCCAGCAGAGTGGACAAAACTGTTGTGTCATGACTTTGACATAAATGCCAGGACTTTCTTTTTTTTCTTTCATTGTAGAGAGTCTTCCTTTTTGTTTGGACCCGTCAACCCTCATTTAAATGAGTCAGTTTTGCAGTTATGGCAATATTAAACTTTCACCAACATCTATGTTGTCCATTTATTCTTGATACCTGTTATATGAAAATCAGACGAATGCAAAATAAGACAAATAAAAAGTCACCCCTCATGCATTAAGGCTGAAGTAATAAGCCCATTTTTATGATGTACAGACAGTTTGAAGATTTATTATTAAATGCTCGGGGTCAAATCAGAAAATTGTCAGAAAATAAAACATTATGTAAAGCACAGAAATATGTAAAACCCTTACAGACATTTGTGTTGTTTTACTTCTCTGTCCACCTTTAGTCACAGCTTATTATAAGTTGTAAACATAGGGGCCAAAAGGTCTTTAAAGTGAAAGGATTGACCTCTTTCTTAAACCCATGACCCAGACCGAAGCTCTGTCACGATTGATTGTCCAGGACTTATAAGGAAACTTTCCCACACAAAATGTGAACCATGGACACATTCATTCGAGTGAATTCATAACTGAAGGTTGTACTTGTAAAGACCTATCACAAATACCCAGAGAAGATTTAAATGATGGGGGAAAAATACATTTTCTTTCCATTAGGGCAACCCCAACGCCCTCCTGATTTTCTTCATGACTTACCCTTGTCCCTCTGTGGCTTCTGCTCCCTTTCTTTCCCAACTCTTCTCTCCCCTCTTCTCTTACCCACATCCTCCTGCTTTTCCTCAAACCCTCTCAGGTTGGCCAGTAAGAGATCCGGCAATGATTAACCTTTAATTAACCAAACATCATTGCTGCGTTCACATGCTCTCAGGGCTTGTTTTTCTGCCTGCTTGCAACCAGATGCTTGTTGACTGAAGCCAGCAACAGAAAATAGGCCTCATTACCCCATCTGCTCCCTAAAACGTTGTCCAGGCAAATGATGCTGCTGTTTCCTTTTAGCTAGTTTAAGGTCGCTGGAAACTGGTAATGTAATTGTGTTGACGTGGTTATTTGGCGTCCATCAGGGCATGTAAGTGGGCTCATTTTGTGTACTGCTAAAGTGACTGAATTAAACGTTTGGAATCTGATTTTTCACCATATATGTTCTGAGGTAAGATTTGGGTTTTCCAGATGAGGGAATTCCTCCTAAAGAATTCTGGCTCATTGTACCGTGGCAATATTCAATATGAGGATATTACTTTTTGGTTAACAGAGTGCAGGTCAACTTTCCTCTGCTAGATGAAGTTATTGTGAATATTAGAACAAAAATGGAGAATAATTGTGTTGGTCTTTTTTGTGTCTTGTTTTGAAGCTGAGGTTTAGGAGACAGAAGTGACAATATTTTAACGACAGGCTGGTTTTATACACTTTCCCTTGTCGACAGGTTTGCCACTTGTCACTCACCAATAGCCACACTCTAGAGCACACCCTGCTTTATTGTCTATTTCATTCTAAATGCGTCTGTCATTTTTAAAATGAACATCAACCTGCGTTGCACAAGTCATGTTGAATTGAGAGATGATTAGGGGATAATACAATGATCTAACGTCTTTCTGCAGCCAGTGATGTTGCCCCCTGCTGGCCAATAGAAAAGATGTGTTTAAAGGTAAAATATGCAACATTTGAAACAGTAATATAGAAGATATCATGTCTTTTCTACAGCGGTGTGCTGAGGGACAGTGGAGGTAAGCTTTGTGTTGGTCTGATTGACTGGTGCTAAAGTACGACTTCTACTGGAAATCTTCTCTAAAAGTTGCATATACCTTTCAGATACTTCCACTCTTTGAAACTACGAGGCTACGCCCACTTTACTGGTAGACAAAATAGTGTCCAAGGTTAAAGAGAAAGGATATACTTTATTATTTTTTTATTTATTTTTATTACTATTTATTATTTATACTGCTGTTGGAAAGTGTCTCAAACTGTATGCAGATGATGCCCTGATAATACTCACTAAAACTTCCACGCAGACATGCCTGACCCTGTGTATTGACATGAAAGGTCTGACCTCTTGCTTCGTCCAACCTTTTCATCTGATCTGTCACCTTAAAGTCCCTCGAGACAGGTCAATAGTTGCATATGTGATCTTCATAGATAACTTTGCTCACAATGATACTGCAGATAAGACCTCCTTTGTGTCGTTTGTCGAGGTACTTTGTCTCCTTATCCTTCCACTTTTAACCTTCTATTTGCTTTTTCTTTTCTTTTTCTTTTTCAACCCCTCGGGCATCTCCCCAAATCTGTCCAATTTCTCTTGGTGTGCGTTTTGCCGTTTAGCTCTCTCCGCTCAAGCCAGATGTTTCACCTGAATGTCTTTGAATGAACTCCTCTCTGTTTCAACCTGAGAATCATTCATTCATTCACGGTCCACTGAGAAGAGGAGGGGAAATGAGAGGAAAGGAAGAGATGGATGGTACCCTGTGGTGTGGCAAGCCAGAGCAAACAACATGTATCATGTCTGTTTGGATTAGGCCTTTAACCCATGTCATATGATAACCTCAGACTTCCAGCTGTTCAGTCTTGTCAAACAAAACAGGGTTTGATGTTGAAGAGATATTTGGCATTTTTTAAGTTAATTACTGTTAAAGTGTAGAAGCAATTTAAAAGATAAAATCATTAGGGGAGACACAAAGACAGCACATTTTAGACATCCAGTTAGAACAGAACCAAGTGAAGCCAATATAGATGTCTCACCAATTGGGTACAGGATTGCGTTACTATGTATATGTACCATCTCTTTGCTCTCCAAAACAACTGTTTACCTGCATACAGCCAATTTCGTTGGAATGCTTGTGGACATACAAACAAAAACCAGAACATACCTTTCATAATCCCAAACTGCGCCTACAGATTTAGCATTTTTGAAGAATCTATGAATAGAGATCGACTGATCCCCAATCTGGATGCAATATAAGAAAGTTGCAGGGCAGTTCAGCAAGATGGTAAACTCACATGGCGTGAAATGACACACCTACCACACACATGTTGCATACATTATGCCATCTAATCGAGGCCATGCTGTGTGATGTAGACATTAAGCCTGTACGTAAACCTATAGACTTCTGGTCCTCCCATCATCGTTACTGTTCCATCACCATTTTTTTTCCATAACAAAAAAGATTGACTGTGGTATTCTTAATGAGGTGCACATATATATATACTACTTCCTCTTGACCTTTAATATCAGTGTATAAGTGCACAAAGAGGGACATCAGAGCCTTATAGTTCTCTTGTAATAAACCCGAAATCACACCAACACCCTCGTCTCTGTCCTTGCCCATCTGTCCGAGGTTGACCTATAAGGGGTGACCTTTTGCTTCGCTTGATGCATGGATGCACTTGGCTGTTTTATTAGACGGTATCAGTGTCACAATCTCACGCAAACAGCCCCGCGAGCAGCTATTGAATGTCCGGTTCCATGAGGATTCTGGACCTGGTTGTGTGCTCGCTCTTTTAGTCAACTCCAGCTTGACTTTATTATGAGGAGCAGTATCCACGCTGCCATCAATGGGCCCTTTGTATTTTTTTTATGTGTGTGTTCGGTGTGTATGCACGAGTGTGTGTGATATAATGAAACACTGTCATCTACACTGCCGTATGTTTGTGACCCTGGAGATACACAGTCTCTTATTTGGCTGAGTTAATGACATATAATATAAGAATGATTGATGTTGCAGTGCTGTAGGTGAACACTGAGGACTTGTGTAATTCTGAGTATTTTGATGCTGTGTGTATGTGTGAAATTGAGAGTTGGCATAGTCGCTAGATGTGAAATGCTAATCACAGACTTGTTGCCTGTTTCTTTCACTAAACAAACATTTCATTTGATTCAGAGCCAATTCAACTCAGAGGCTGTTGACTCTGACATGCAGGGTAGAGGTCTTCCCAGTCCACCTGCACCCTTAACTTCAAGTTCCCGTTTTAGATTGGCCAATAGGTGTAGGCTGGAACCCTTTCTATCATTAGAGGTCCAGGATCTGTTTATAACTATGTGATATACCCATGTGGATCCAAGAAGTCCTGAATTAACCACAGAAGTTATATTAAATTCAGGTTGTTGGATGTATGCCCTATCCAGAGGTACTGGTATTGGTTCACAGTAAGATGGATCAGAACAGTATGTTTTCTCCAGCGTGATAACCCTTTTTTTTGTAGTTACAGCATTTTTGGTAGCCTACCAATTGTAACTGGAACCAGCTTGGCTTTGTCATATGCTGGTCATCGCCAACATTAAATAACCGTAGAATTTGTTTAAAGCTGGACACAGACTTCTTGGAAAGACTTGTAGTTCAATTAACTACACGGCATTTTGTGCTTGATATGTGCATGAAAGCAACTATTTAAGGTACGTAAGATCATAGATAAAACTTGCAGGTAAAGTTCAGTGATTGATGAATGTCTTGTGTCACCTTTTAAACATCTATTGGCTGCCAACTGCCCTAAAACAGAGCACAAGCACACCGCTAATGAAGTTTAACTTTAAGCCCTAATACAATATAAATGGGCGAGTTTAACTAAAGGTAATTCTAGACAGAGTTGTCAGGAAATGAGCTCTAGGGATCAAAAATTTTTAATGTCCAGGCTGTAAATGTGTTCAATTCTGCTGTTAAGTTAGGCCATTTAACATGGAGCCAATTGGGGATCGACTCACTTTTGTGGCCAGCCTCAAGTGGTCATTCGAAGGATTGCAGATTTTTGGCACTGATATTTCAATTTTATTTTAATATTGTTTGTGGTAATTTTTCAACCTTGAAGTTTTTGCTTGGTTTGGCTCCATAATATGAACCATGAGGATCTCTACTCCAGGGTTCAGGTCTCGTCCACCACTGCAAAGATTTGGGATTTATTCCTTATTATGTTGCTTGAACCAATCAGATTTTTTCTTATTACCAATAAAGTCTGCCTTTTATATTATTTATCCGTGCTTGAGAAATGAAACTTGTAATTGATAGGCAGAGCAATCAACAAAGGAAAATAGCTACTTTTAAGTTTTGTAAAGTATTTGAATGCCTCTCTCGTTAGTATTTAAAGCAGACAAGGGGCACATCTGTTGGAGACAAAAGTGCAGAGACGGTAGAACAAGTTGTTCTGGGACACCGCGTGACACTTTAGACTGGTTGGCTTGGAATCTGATGATTCATAAGCTGGACATCGGTTCAACTTAATTGCATTTGACTTGACGTCACAAAAAGTGAGTTTGTAATCTTTGGGCTGCATTCAACATGGACTCCAGCCCTGCTGTCACCAATCTGTGTGTGTGTGTGTGCTGGTAAAGGAGGACTATTGTGTTTTTGCCATAATGAATTAGACTCTATCTCCCAGATGTGGGACATCGTCTTGTTTTTGGTCATTCCTCCTGCTCGAGAAGACACAAAATCCCCTGATGGACTATTAATAAGGGGCCGCTTTGCCAAGAAAAAGATTAGAGAAGGGAAAACAGACAGATAATAAATGGGTGTGTAATTTCAGTTACATTTGAACCCCGTATGATTATGTGTGCAATGCAGATCAGGGACAAGTAGGGTGGAGATGACAGAGACTTCATTTGAAGGCAGCTGGATTCTGAGCGATTAGTAGAGAGGAGGTTGTAAAACAAGCAGGAATGTTGCTCCTGGGTCCTGAGAGGTTTTCATCAGAGTGGGAGGTTTAGTGACACTGGTTCCCCTAAGGTCGGGAATAAACTGTACAAATGTATAAAAGGCACGGTGGAATGCCATTTCACACTGTACCAGTGAATCGTTAAAGACGCACGACCAATGCTTACTTACATGCTCACACTGTAGAGTCCGATTGTCAAGCAACCACAGCCTGATTGCGGACAAAGTACGAGATAAATCGGGACGGAGCATTGACGATTGTCAATCAAGTTTCCTTCCTGTTTGGAGCTACTTGGAGTACTCGCTAAGTACAGACAAGATATTGGGAGACTAAAGACGCTTGGAGACGCAGTCTGCCCTGTAGTTTGCAAAGTGAGATGAGCAGAGATAGTGGAGATAAAAGAAGAATTCAGAGATTTCTCCTCTGCTTCACTTATCAACATTAAGCAGCAGGGAGAGGTTAGGCTGTAAATAACTTACTGATTGGTTTCTGTCCGTCAGGTTTCTGGAGATGTGTGGACATTGTTGGATAAGATGGAGCTTTAAATGGAGATCTTAGATTATTAGATTACGTCAAAGACATTTATCAGGTTTCATCATGCAAGAGTTGAGGTTTCATGACAAATATTTTTTGAGGTACTGTGTCATCCTGGTGGTAGAGGGGTTTCTGCACACTGACAACACACTAAGGTCATGGAGATGTCCGAAATTAACTCATATAGGAAAAGGTTATTATCCCATTAATCATAGCTGGCCTGCCTCACTGCATACTTTAGAAAGTCTGTGTTCGTCATTGACTTTGGACTGGAGCCTTTTAAGTATAAGCCTGCCAACTCCATGAAACTTGAAGATATTTAATAACAATTTAAAAAACGGAAAATGGACATTAACATCACCCAAAGCTATTTGCAACAATAACCTAGACCATTAAATAAAAATAGCAACAAAAACATTCAGCCGCTGCATGCAGACCCTGAAAAGCAGACAGACGGCAGAGGTTTGCCAAATTAGCCACATGCCAGCCAGAAACAACTGCCCTGAGGCGAAGGAGAGAGAGAGGGAGAGAGAGAGAGAGAGAGAGAGAGAGAGAGAGAGAGAGAGAGAGAGAGAGAGAGAGAGAGAGAGAGAGAGAGAGAGAGAGAGAGAGAGAGAGAGAGAGAGAGAGAGAGAGAGAGAGAGAGAGAGAGAGAGAGAGAGAGAGAGAGAGAGAGAGAGAGAGAGAGAGAGCAGAGGGCGGAGGTAAAGTGAACTTTCCAGCTGTTGCCGTATCATGTTTGACATCAGTGTCTTGTCCTCCACCCACAAAAGAGCCTTCAGGTTGACACACACTACCAGCAGACACGCATACAAAGAGATTTTAACGCCTCGAGGCAGTTTTTCTAAAGTAGCTTTTATCTCGTGTACATGATAATGTAGTCAAAACAAAAGCTGTTGAAACACTTCAACACCATTTTCTGTTGTTTCGTACACCTTTCCTCCTTAAACACACAGACACGCTCCACATCAATCCGTAATGTTCCTCCCTAATAGCCTGAAATTACAGGTTAGTCTGGAGAAAGCTGCGTCTGCTTTAAAAAAAAATAATATCAAAACACTAAGAGCCTGACTCAGATGGAATATTTGAGGCCAACAGACATCAGATTAGAGGGGAAACATTTAGTGTTTACCAATCTCAGAACCTATCCACAATCATTGACTATCATTGTCTGGCACGCGTTGCCAGAGGCATATATCATTGTCAATTTCTCTGTAAGCAGTGTAGCCAGAGGTTAGCTTTAAAACGATTTCCAGCCAAGACTTAATATTTCCCAATTTCTTGGACCGTAACGTCCCCCTCGGAGTAGCGCCTGTTCATCTGTTTCCCCTGAGTCTCAGTTCAGCAGTAGCTAATAAGTTACACGGGGCTTTCACTCTGGCTCACTTCAGCTGTAGACAAAGAAATATTTAGATTTGCTTGCAATTAACAGTTCTTAAGTTTGCCAAAGCAACAATAAGGACACACCAGACAACATATGTGTGATAGGCTATATCGGGCCTATTATATCAGTGAAACAATAAAATCTGTTTTCACCAAAAAGAGAACCTCCTACAGAATTTAGCAGAATACAAAATTGTGCATTGACAAGCAACTGACTGCTGAGCTGTGTTGCTTAATGTGTAGTAGACAATGCTGAGAGTATAGCACACTTGGAAATTATTGCATAGTCTGCAGCAACTACTACTTGTAACCATTAGCGTTGATTCCTTTATTGCATGTTTTGCAAACAAATCTTTATGAAGCTGATATTCTAAATGTTAGACCTGATAACAGTATGCTGTATCTATAGCCCCGTTTTCCACCAAGCGGTCCGGTTTAGTTCTGTTCAGTACGGTACCATTTATTGGTGTTTCCACCGTCAAAAGTTGGGAATTGTACCAAAATAAGGGATCCGTACCATCCTACTTTTTTGGTACCCTTCTGTTGGGGTGCCAAGGGTACCGATCCGACCGTTAAGGGTCCCTTCTGTTTACTGTGTTACTTAATCAATAGTGGACTACACTGTGTTGGGCTGCTGTGATGTCACACTGTTACATAGCTGTCTCCATCTGGCTTACACGCCGCTTTCCAAATAAGGGTGCAGTTGGCTGTGGAAACTCAAGTAAGATCAGGGTTTACAGTTCTGAACTGTACTAAACTGTACTGAACCAAACCGGACTACTTGATGGAAACGGGGCTTAAAATATCGGCATAATATATCGGCCAAACGATGGATCTGTCAGGCTGTACTTAACCCACAAGAGAACCACTTACTTGGCACACTTCTGAATACAAATGCTCTTCTCTTTTTGTACCTAAAACACTCCCGCAAACACATCCAGTGACACGGCCAAACCCCATTAGCTCACACACACCTTTCCTAAAAATACCACACAACTTGCCTACCCCACACACAGATTAACTTACCTTGACACGCCTCCACACACACACACACACACACACACACATGCAGCTACAAGCATCTGCACACTCAGCTCTCAGATGCCTGCTTGTTGTGAAAGCGTGTCTCGATTGTAGATTACCGCAGGTTCATGTAGAGCATTAAGAGGCGGATTAAAAGTTCAGGTGTGACTTTTTTTTTTTTTTTTTTACACTTCTTTATGTGTTCTTAACTCGAGCTCGGTTGTTGACGTGTTGTCGCCCAACACCTTTTCTGCAGAGGTGTTAAAAACCACTCGTGCTTTAACACGACTTTCGATTGTTCCTGCCCCACCTGTGAGCACATTACGGCCTGTGCAGGGTCGTGTGCTGCTGCAGTGTGATGTGGACGCCCGGGGGGGGGGCTTTTGCTCCTGCCACGTTTACTCACCCGCTTCCCCGCTCCGCCGCAGCAGCTTGTAAAAGTCACGGCGTGTGTGAAAATTAAAGACATGCATGCTGCTTTTATGAGCTTTCTTTGACATTTCCCCTTCTTTCTGCACTTTCCTCTCTCTTAGTCCCTCTCCTTTACTTTCTTACTGCGTCTCTCCCACTGTGAGAGTGAAAAATACTCTGTGACACATAGTTGGGTTTGCTTCGGTGCTTGCAATCGCTCGATCCTTGTCTCTCTCTTCTTTGACTTTTTTCCCTCCTTCCCATCCTTCCCTCCCGCCCTCTGGTCTCCGCAGACATGGTTTACAGTCTGGAGACTTCTCTGTCTCAATTCTCTGATCCCATTTTCAACGGGCCATTAAACCAAGATGATTCACTCGACAGAACACAACCAGGAGTACGACTGACCTTTTTCGACAAGCTGCTTTCAGTGACGGGTAAAGCCCTCGTCAAAGCACTAAACAAAGTTGGATTTTACTCCAGAGATTGAGATAGAGAGAGCCAGCGTGTTGATCGGCCAGGAAAATAAAGTCATAAATACGGATATACAATCGCCCTCAGATGGCACAAGCTGTCAACCACCATTCATAAATCAGCGCAGGAATGACCAGCCGTCCTCAGTTATTCCTGCTTATTATTTGCAGTTATTCCAGGGCACGGCATTTCCGAAGGGCCTCCCGGGATAATGACAATGTTAGTAACATGCATAAACCCTGCAATCTGATCTGGCTCCACGGTGCCCGGCTTTGCCAGGCTGTATGTCACTGCAGACGGATGGAGGGCGATGCCAAATCTGTTGGACAGCAGCCTCAAAGACTCTTCTTTCCACGAGCTACGAGACTCGGACTGACGGTTCTGCCTCTGCTTTTTATAGCTGTTCTAGCGGTGTGACACATATTCAATCATTAGTCGTGCTCAGCAGGGGCTCGAGTTTAAAAATACCTCCATTCCAGGGGAATCGGAGCAGATTTGTGTGGAGTTTAACGTGCATAACATGGCTGCTTCAGCTAAGTGCTATGTCATATGAAGTTAATATTAACCTATTAATATAACTGCTGATGTGACAACAGGAAGTGCTTGGTGTAACATACTTTAAACAATCAATTAGACCTTCTCTGTATGGCACCTTGTCGGACAAGTGAATCCAACACAAAGTGCTTCTCATTTGAACAGTTCATGTAAAAATCACTTTGTTGTTATTAACATGGACGCAATGTTTAAATAAAACTAATCAATCAGGAACTGAGGCGAGGCTATAAGCAGAGAGCAGAGACAGGGTGGGTCAGAATGTATGAGTCTAAGTTGGTATATATATATATTCACATATGTACAGATGAAAACAACTCCTCAGTCTGAACTGACATTAAACAGACCGACAAATATAAACACAGACAACGATGTTAAAAAGAATATATTGATACTTCACTCAGGACAAAAAAAAAAACATATCAACTAAACAGCAAGAAAAATAAAGTCTTACTGAGAATGGAAAAATGTGAAAACGACAAAAAAAAAACAAAGTGAGTACTTTTTAAAATATACAAATGTGCGCAGAAATACACACGTTTTGCTAAAATCAACAACCTTGGGGTTTCTAAGAAGATAATACAATTTAAAGGAATAAGTAAATACTAGAGAGTAAGAAAAAAGTCTCAAATTTACTCAAATAATTAAGCCAGCTCAAAAAATAAATACAATAAATACAAAACACAGTAAAACAGTTACAAACAGAGGTTGATCATTTAAACACACATATTTACAAATTGAAGCCAATCAAAAGTTGGACTTTAAGGTGAAATGAAATAAAGACTCAAATGGGGAAAAATGAATTTAAATTTCAACCCTTGATTTAAAGGTTCTTAATTATTTGAATGTCTAATTTATCATTGACGTGAAAGAGGCAGTCGTCTCCTGAAATGTAAGCCCCCAAAAATGTTTTAAGTACACCGTTATATGTTTAGATTTTAAACTTTATTTTGAAATCTTTAGTTAGTTAAATATGCTCTTTGGATGGGGTGTGTTGACGTCAAAGAAGTACAAGAACACTCATAGAAAGCTGGCCGTTTTACAGCGACATGTCACCAGTAGGAATATTTGCAAATTATGATAAGAATGAATGAGAATAGATTTTTAGAGAATAGAAAAAAGTGCCTTTGAGTTTTCTTTGTTGAGTCATAGTCAGTAGTTAAGCGCTGCTGCTTGATTGGTTTGACTTTAAGTTCCGATATGACCGCTTCAGTTGCCGCAGAAAGTGTTACATAGCCATGATATAAACCTGACTGTGACTTTTTGCTGCTGGAGGAAGTGGGGCTGTTGTCAGCCTGTAAAAGTTTAGGAGAGCTCTCTTTATGGGTCTGCTCTGAGATCTGAGACTGTCCCTGTTGGACGCTGCAGTCTGAGCTCGCTGCTGTCACACCTCTCAACATGAGGCAAAATGGAAAATATTCAAGCCGGGAACAACTTTATGATGTTTATACTCGCATTTAGAAGTCGCTATGGTGTTTGGTCAGATATGACAAAAGACATACGCTTACACAAACCGAGAAAAAAAAAAGAAGAAGTTTACAGTATGAATTCAAATCTGTCTGCCAGCAGCCCCAGAAAATATCCAGGGCACCATCAGAGGGGGTAGAAAGGTCCATTAACAGCCCACAATATGCTCCACAGGCTCTGACTATGGTGTTTGGACTATTTTTACAGCCTAACTACCTGTGTTTGCCCGCCACAAATCCATATTACCCAACTTCACATAGGGAGCTGAGGCGTTTTTTAGGGCCCTGTAACATCTGGCAGCGGCAAAGATACATAAATAGTGAGATCAGAACTCAGCTTTTTAATGGCCCAGGTCTTCTAGTGTTACTGGACGAAGAGTTATGAGTGGGTGAATGATTGGGTGTAGATTACCACAGAGCCCTCATTACCTGTAACTGTAGTTTCTACTGTTCACTTTACATTCAGGAAGAGGCTTCACTTTTCCTACCTATATACTGTATATATCTATATATAGAGACATATATATCTCAAATGATGTACTTTCTTCAACTGATCCAGATCCTTTATTTTTTTTTCAATCAGTCGAAAAAGAGAATAATAAAGGTCATATTATTATATGTTTTATATAGACTTGTCTGCATGGTGGTGCAGTGGTTAGCGCTATTGCCTCACACAAGGTTCCTGGTTCAAATCCCCATCAGACGGAGCCTTTCAGTCGAGGTCGCCTGTTCTACTCTGTTAAGAACTCTGTGACTCTACATTTCCAGTGGTGTAAATGTGAGTGTGTCTGGTTGTCTGTCCATATTGCATATGTCAGACTGGCGACCGGTCCAATTTGGATTACCAGCAAAATAGTATATATAATTTGATACACATGTTACATGGACAATGGAAGCCATTTTTTAAATAATAAGGAACTATGGGTCTGTAAAGGTGGCAATTTTCATTGGGTTTCAGTAGCTGCTGAGGGTCATGTGGTAGGTCATGTAGCTTATCAGTAGAGCGTCAGCATTGGGGCAGAAGGAGGGATTCCCTCCCTGAGCACTTTTCCTTTCGGCAGGACACAATCACCTTGTGTTTATGTCAAATGTTTCAACAATAAAACACACATCATAATCAAATAAAGCGTTTCTTGAGGCGTGTGTAAAGCACAGATGCCTGAACAATTGGCCATTACTGTTTCAGAATCAAAAAGACTGAACAGTGGAGGACTCGCTGGTGTTTAATGTAGACTGTCAAAACAAAGGGTCAGCAGGACAAAGCTGACTACTTTCTAATAACACTGCATAAGCCCCTCAAAGGCAAGTTTGCTTTATGAGCCACACCTTGATGGGGGTTAATGGTGCGAGTCCAACATTGTTAGTGTTATGGCGGGGCTTCTCAGTGATGGTCAGCGGCATGTAGTGTGGTCTCCCCCGGGTTGGTGCGTTGGTATTTTTCTGGGTTTCAGAGGTTCTGAAGTGGCTAACATTGCAGGCATAGTTTTCCCACTGGGGACTCAAGAGGGAAGACTAAAACAAACATGAGGCTTAAGAACATCAGGGCTAACAAGGAATGCGGTGCCAATCCACAAGGCCTCATGAAAATCCCTTTATCGCATGAAATGAGCATGTCAGATTTCCCTATTGGGGTCAGCGAAGACAAGTCCCAACTGGGAGATGAAGCAGTAGACGAGTCATTTTATTATCCATCCAGAAATACTGGGAACGTCAGGATGTAATGGTACTAATCTAATATTTAACTGTGACTTGGCTCAAGTTAAGGATCTCCTAACAGTAGAATTGGTCTCAAGTCTTTAGCTGCTTGAGAAATGTTTCTGATAGTGTTAAAAAAATAAATAAAACAAGGGTCGGTTTGCAAGTACTTATTTGGCTTGTATTGCTGAGCATAAACATTCAGTCCAAAATGAAATAAAAGCTGCAGCACAAACTGAATCGTCCAAGGGTTGTTTTCCGAGACGCAGGATTAGCGTTGTGCTGCATTGCCAAAGGAACAACACAGAGCTGGATTTGGGAGCACAGATAACCATCAAAGATAATGAAAAGTAATAAAGTCTGTGTGTGCAATGGAAAGCTCGGGCTGAATGTTTGAGATATTTTATGTGTTCGCGTGTGTGTGTGTGTGTGGAGGAGATGAAATTCATTTCTGAGCCTCAGCTGTTGTGTTTAGTCTTTTATATTTCCAAGAACTGACAACCACGGCGCGTTAATGTTGGGTTTTTGAAATAAATTACATCTTTGCTTCACTAGAACTTCAGGTAAAAAGGCGGTTTCTACAGTTTGCAAGTGAAATATCTCAAAAATGAAAGAATATTAGTTTAAAAAGGAGGTTTCATCCGTATCCAAGTCTTAAAGCGGACACACAAAGTAAGTGATAAGGCAAAGGGGGTTTTGAGTAGGGGGGTTGTGATGCCGGAGATTTATTTCAATGTGGTTCGAGTGAAATTCAGAGTGTCAATACCTGATACCACGGCAACTTGAACAAGTCCTAGACACCCGATGTTGAGTAATTTCTTGTTTTCAATCAGCAAAAAAAGCATGTAAGCGCTGCACATCGTCTAAATGCACAAATATCTTTGCATTCGTGTGTTTTCGGATCAAACCGTTCTGGGAACTTTTTGAAGAGTTCCTTGAGAACTACACACCATGGGGACTTTTTCTCTGTCTGCATTTACACCGCCATGGTACCTACTCTGAAGCAGGAGCTAAAAATGTTCTTCTAAACTGGGTAGAAGGAACTAAAATAGTTCAGAGGTGCAGAATAAAAAAAAAAAAAAAGGAGGAGGGTTCCAATAGTTCCTAGAACCATGAAGAAGTTCCTGCTTCCCGAAAACACCTATTGTTTCAGGACATTGCTAACGTATTGTGGAATTTAGAAAGTGCTCTCTTTCTTTTACTTTTTTGGTTAAAAATATGTTTTTTGAAGCTTCAGTACATTTTGATCCTCAAAATAGCAATGATTGAATCGTTTTAAACAAGTGGTTTCAAAAAGTATTGAAGTCTCAAAAATGTTGAAAACCTTTGGAGAATCCTGTAAAACAATATAGCATTAACTCATATTAACGGCAATGCTTCAACCTCATTTTAAAGGGCAGATAAATGTTTTTTTCTGTCATTTTTTTTACCAATTCACAGGCTGCAGCAGTAGATCCTTGTTTGCAAATTCACAGAAAATCTCTGCTACAGTTTTCTGTGAGGAAATGAGCGAAACACTTCGGTTGAAGAACAGATCCGCACAGATCTTTGTGCAACAACAGCAGAGGCAGATTTACTTCAGCAGAAAAACACACAAAATAAACATTACACTTCAAGTCCAAATAATTTAATTCAGAAGTGGCATGACTCACTTCATCACTTTGTCCCTGCGAAGGAAAACATCCAAAAAAACAGGAAACTTGGCTTTGGTCGCGCACATTTTGAAGTAAATTTGTTGAAAGATGTTGTGTTACCATGAAACAAAACAGCGCACACTCGCCACAACATAATCAGATCTTATATATGTGATGAAATAAAGTCTGAAAAAACAACATTGTTAGAGTGACAACATTCCTGGTATTCTCTGCTTATTATTTTTTGCAGTGTTATCCTTGGGATGGATGTGAGTGGAGAGCGGCCAAGTGGGGGAAATAAAAGCAGGAGTTTTGTGTTGTGGAAGGAAAAGGAGGGATGAGATCTCCCGGGGTGAACTGGATTTATATTCTGGTGTGTTTAACCCCTGCACGGGGATTGTTATCAGGTTTAATGCACAGAGGTTTATTATTTAAGGGAACGCATGGTGGAGAGTTGGGTTTCAGGTTCATGCAACATGTTGATTATCCTAAAAGGGGCAGTGGTGTAAGCTCGGAGACTGACCCCTAAAAGTCAACCAAATGTCCGTTTAAAGCGATCTCACCAGCTGCTCTTAAGCTACTGTTGGGACGTTAAATAATGTCAATCTGACCTCCTTTCCTCCTCATTTTACCCTCTTTTTCTCCCACTATTGTCTCCCTGCACAATCCTTTCCTTGTTTAGACCTTTTTTGTCGTCTGTTCTCGCTGTCTTGCTTGTCTTCTCAGTCTTCTCAGTCTTCCCAAACTGTTGGAAAGCTTCAAAGACTCAGACGGCCATCAAAGGCTCCGGCCCCTTGTGGCCTCCTCCTCCTCCTCCTTCTCCTCCTGTCATCCCCGTGTTCCCCCGTCCTCTCTTTTTGTCTCCTCTCTTCCAGCTTTGTTGTTCCTTCCCTCATGTGCAAGTGATTAAACGACAGGGCAGAAGGAAAACACAAGTTTTGTTTTCTAGGCAGCGGGCACGCTCGGAATTCCAGATGATTTACGGCGGCGAGGATCCCTCAGATCCCGACGGGTTAAACAGGCCTCAGGAGAACCGTCCTGCTATCTGCTTACACCATTTGGCCTTTGTTTTCTCTCTTTAAAACTTTCATCCTGTTTCCTTTCATCTTCTCTGTAGTTTTTTTATTGTCCTGTTTCTCGTAGGGCTACGATTTTGTAGCCGTGACGTTAGCCAATAGACGTAAATGACAGTAATTGAATTTTAGTGGAAAAATAAAATGTTTGAGCTCCAGAGACGAGAAATAATATCATAAAAACATGTTAAACACTTATTATTGGCCTCTACAAGCCAAATCATGTAGCTAGCCACCTGCTACAACAGCTAGGCTAATTGTTAAAACAGTAATGGCTTTGATGTGTCATAAAAAAAAACAATCAAAGTGACTGAACATTTCTTAAAACGTAGTATGACATCATCGCTTCCCCTGCGTTGGTAAACTGAAGTTTGGAGACTTTTGTTTTTTTTAGGCAGATTCAGTTAGCTTAGGCCTGGCTAGTAGCCTACTGTAGCTGATAACTAGCTAGCTAGCTAAATGATGGACATCCTGGTATATCTTTGCACAACACTCACTTTGACTTTCTCAGGACAGCTGTCAAAAAAACATGGACCTTTTCAACACAATTTTACAAGAACCTGACTTGACCTGGACACAGTCTGCTGACTACTGTAGCTTAAAACTGAAGGAAAATGAGCGCTTCACTGTGTTTACATAGCACACCCTTCTACTTCTCTGCAACTTCCCACCGTAAAAAAAACAAGCCAGACCAAGTCACATGAATGCATTAAACAGGGTACAAAACGACATGCTACAAGATAATGACGCCAACTTTGGGCCCAATTTTCCTCTTCCAACAAAAGATGATTTTTTGAACGGTCTCAAGGTTTTCTTGATAGATTTTTCCTGCGGTGTGTAAAACAAGATGTTCCTCCTCCCCAGGCTGCTTGAAAGAACAGAAAACAAAACATTTTCATTATCCTATATCATGTTGAGTGGAGGGGGAACCCCGAGGCAGCCGAGCACACACACTCTGTGGATTGCCACTTGAACGGCTACGATAGCCAAAGCAAGCTAACTGAAGAAGAAAGTACAACAACCACAGCAATTCAATTTTTACTCATCTCTGGCTCCTGCTGTGTATGTACATCCCACAACTTCATCCATACATTTAACCTGTTTCTCTACAATGTAGACCCTCATCTACCACCAACTCTTCCTGCCTGTCGTCCATAGTGTTGGTTTATTCTCATGTGACATGACAGAATTTGGGAGATTTCCAGTTTTGAGAGTCAGAACTCTGATCGTTTGGTTGGACGGTATCTTTCCCTTTGTGGTGTGCTGTTTGGTTCATACTGTTGCTCTCCACACACTACAGGGGAAAAACAGGATCTATCATTATTTGATGTCATGTCTGTGGCTTCCTGTTTCAACATCTCTTAAGATTTTAAAAATCTTTGTGTGGGTCAGGTTTTAGCAACAACAGCCCATTTGAATGTTTTTACATTAACATTACATAAAGGCCCAAATAATGCACAGAAAATCAACAAGGTGCGGCCTTTAGATGCATTTTATGTTGTTTGCTGGGACTATTCTGGGACTTATTATAAAAACATGGCAGACTTAAGACTCTCAACTAAAAGTTTGGATGGCTGTTTTTTGGGGGGCAAACCTTTCTCTTTCTCCTCCTCTTATCTCCTCTTTAGTTTTTTCTTCTTCTCTACTTACTGCTCCCAATCTTCTATCATCTCCTCTCGTCTTCTCTCATGTCCTTTTTTTTTTTTTTTGCATCTCGTCTCGTCTTCTCTCGTCGTCAGAGACGATGACACAAAGCTCTATTCATACTCATGAGTGAGCGCTCATTTTCTCTCCCTCTGCCCAGCTGTCTTGCCTCACGGTCACTCTGGTTCTAATGAAGGGTCAGGTAGTCACGGATGGTACAGTTGCTGCTATTGTGCCTTCATGGTTGACGGTTATGTCCTCTGTTTTGTCATCTGCTCTGAAAGCAAAAACAGAGCACCAAAAGGGTTTCTGTATGTAGTGCCTTGTCCTTGTAGTGACCTTGATTATTATTAGATTGTCAGTCCAGATGGACAGCTCTGGGGTCGATGTTGGGGCCTCATGGGGCCCATCAACTAAATGAAGAAGAGTTGAACGCTCAAATGTGACAAGGGTAGTATTACTACAAGAATATAAGTGATAAATGAAATGTTTCATTCTATGTAAAAAACATTATTTCATGTATTTAGTTGTGCAGAAAAAAGACAAATACATGACTATTGACGGATACAGAAATTGAACCAGGGTTTTAAATCACATACTTACATATTTCTTGTATTATAGCATGTACTTCTGCAGCCCTAAAGAAGACTGTACATTGATTATAATATGTTAACAATAAGTACTTACTGTGTTGTGCTGTGTATACATTTATGAACTGTGTGAGTTTTGGTTTTCTTGAAGACACAAAAACACAATTTCTTGACTTGCTGCACGGACTGCTGCGGGTTTGAATTGTCAGAAAAGGCTGCAGGCCTGCACACAGCTAAACGTGTCATCCATTAGACACGCAAGACGTTTTGAAAAACTACATTTATTATAAATACTTAGCTCGACAAATGGAGGCAAATTGTGCACTATATCACCAGCCCAGATGTCACTTCCACTCGGCTTTGTCTGTGCAATAGAAAGCCCTCAGATTTGTGGAATGTACCACCTTTAGAAAATCATGAATTAGTTTAAAATATGAAGATTGCACTGATTCAAGGAGGTCTTTGTAGGAAATAGAGATATACTTTGGCACAGACCTCGACATGCACCGACAGCCCCACTAACTGAACCCCCTGGCATGCCACATCCACAGGAGAGTTCTCTCTGGAACAATCGCAGGAGGTGAAGTGTGGATCACGGAGTCGCCCCGTGTGATGAGTGGAGAGTATTGAAAGAATGTAAGAGGGCCTGAGCTACAATCACTCTGCAGTCAGACAAGAGAAGGAGGGGGGAAAACTCTGAGCCAGATTAAAATAAGAGGGGCTGAAAACACAGCGTGGTGTGTATTTATGTGAGCATGCATGTGTTTATGTTCTAGTGGAGGGAAGAAATGTGTGTGTGACGGAACTCGTGTGTTTGTTTCTATATTTGCAACTGCTTGTTTCACAGTCATTTCACTGCGTTATATGGTTTCTTAGAGCTTGTTGAGTAGCTGTGTGTGACCGCACAGGCATGCAAACAACATTGAGACACTGTGCGCTCTAACTATCTGTGTCAATTTGCAGCTGGATTGGCTGCAAGGGAACAGTTCTCAGACTTCACTGCAGATGTGTTAGTTTAACATGTTGCAATTATATTGTGATGAAATGGTTTATTTGGGGTTCTTTTGCAGATATGATTGAATACACTGACAGATTTCTCTCTGTTTGTAATTGCTTACTTTTAACATTATATGTTACACAAAAATATACATATTTAGCCTGCTTTTTCTCCTAAGTTATCAAATATAGCAGATTGATCAGTGGTCCCACAAATCAATTTATGACGCTTTATGCATCCTTTGGGTGTCATTTCTGTATAATACCCTTTTGCTATTTATTGATGAGGTGGTGAAGTCAGGAGATGTTGTACAAATAGCCACGGAAGTCAACTTTGCATAGCGGTCAGGCCAATGGATGGCTCAAACAAACATGAGACTTAAATGCACAAGAGCAGGGTTTGATTCCTGAAAACTAATAATTTTAATGTTCCCACGCCTTGAAGTAGTCAACCGTATTGCATCGTTCAACACCTTGTGTATAAAAAAGAGAGACTTCTGTTGTCAAGGTTGATTAAATATAACGCCTTGTGTTTTTAAATGGCATGTATTTGTAGTTTGTGGGTCCAATAAGCAAAAGAAAAGACTCACAGAGAAGAACCAGGGGGCTTCAGTTCTTACAGTCTTTTTTTTAAAGGTTTGATTTGATCTGTAAGGTTCTGACATTTAATTCAGAATGTTTTGAGAAGTCATCACATTGGGTTGAAGAAGTGATAGTTTGATTTGGCTTTGCTCTCCCGGTGCTCACAGACCTGACTGCCAATCCAAAGGGAATGAAAAGTTGTTTCCCGTTGATGTTTCGTCTCTTGTTACTCTGCAGCTTTATTTAATACGAGCGAGCTGCCAATGAAGGATTTCATTTTAAAAAACACTTTATCGGAGTGACACGCCCACCATTACAGAACACTCGATGACAATAATTATCTTTAAACATCTTCATTAAGGCAGAGAAAATACACATACAAGCTACCACAGCCTTTAATTACAGCAAAAGTATTGAACATGACTTCATACTGTCTTTGTCTTTAGAAAAATAAAAGTTTGTAGTATTTTATGTTTCTCACTGGTAACATGACATAATCAGGATTTGTGAAGTTGTGTTTCTTTAGTGAGTTCCTTTTCCCCCAAAATCTTTCTTGTGGTTTGCGGCTACACATCTCAAACATGACCTCCCAAATGATTTGTCGGTACCAGAGTCACGTCTGTAAAATGTTTCTGTTGGGTCTTAAATCCAAAGCAAGTCTTGGGGCTGAAAAAAAAAGTTAAACTGACTCACAGCAGAAACGGCAAAAGAGCTGAGTGTGATATTCAACATGCTGCCGTCAGAGGAACCACTCGGTAATACAGCATTTAGTTTCCCATTATGAGAGACTTATGGAGACCTTGTATATATCAAAATGTGTTGAGGCACTTCATCAATGTTTGAATGCCGCTCTGTACTAAGTGATGACAGGTGCACATTAAGAAATAGTTGATAGGCACAGCTGGGCTGCAGGTTTGTGTAAAGTTGCACGATGACTTTCCTCCACTTTGTAGTTCAAACTCAAATGTTTTGGTGTTTTGTGGTGGTTAAGGTCGATTAACTGTGTTGTCTTTTAGATGCAGATTTTCTCATATGCAGTGTAAACCTGAGCTACTTTTCCTAAAAAAATTTTTTTTTTTGGATTCTGCATCATTTTTTGATTCTTCGTTTCCTCCCACCTGGCTGTCACATTTTCTGACGTTGAAAGAAAGCGAACATACTGTACCATCTCCGTGCAGAATAAAACACTTTGTGAGACAGGACTGCACCGGCCTCCTTTAAAAAAAAAAAAAAAAAAAAAAAGAATCTGCGACTGACCGGGTGTGTTTGAGTCTGGTGATTGTCAGCAGTGGCTGCTCAGTTCAAAGGCTTCAGTCCTATATAATAATAGGCAGACAAGACGGAGCGAACAGATCCCCCATCTACCAGATGTGGAGTCTGACATGCTCCAGTGTCTGTGCTGTCCGTCTGCAGCCTGCAGCTACACACTCTGACATGACGGCTGAATGCGTACACACATAGGCATGAAAAAGTGGAATTTAAAGGAAATCTCTACTGTATCAAAGAAAGCTCAGCTCTTCATTGCTTTGCTCATCTGTCTCTACTCCTGTGTCATTCCTGTGCCCTAAATGGCTTCCCACAACACGAGTTTACGGCTCTCATCAAACAGCTAAGAAACCTGTGAAGTCTCTCCGAAGTGTGTGCGTCATTAGACTTGAGAGATTTGACTGTAGCCTATCATCAAAGACTTGGATAGAAAAGTAGAAATTCCTTCATCTTTGTCATAAACTTCCGATAAATAGCTCCGTGCTCTCACGAGTTATGCCGCCGCTTTGATCCAAACTGTTTTTTTTTTTTGTGTCCATATTTGTCACTGTGGATCCCAAACGATTGGACGTTCGGTAGCATAGCAGCCCATTCCTCAAAACTCGGCTTTTTCGGGGCCTTTTGAAGAGGAGGGAAAGATTGTTTGTGTTAGCTTGAACCAGACCTTATCCCGTCTAGGATTCTATGTTTAGAGAAGGGCCCAGGACACCGTAACAAGTATACACACTGTTACATTATATACACTGACAGGAGAGAGAAAAACTGATTCATGCACAGCCTATTAAGTGAAAAATATTTGTTCTGATACTGATTCCAGCATCAATCAAAGGGCTGTGTCGCTAGCTTAAAAGCTGTCAGGATATGTCACTCAATAAACTGATTTGGTACGCTGCCATATCAGCCTCTTAACAATTCAACATTCTTCTTATATTTCAAAACAGTCGCCTACTGAGCATTGTGGATTCTTCTAACAGCTAGCTTACTGTTTTAGAGCTGCAAAGAAAAATACTCAAAACAAAATATTAGCAAACATTATTAATACATTTTAGGGCTGGTCATTTGAATTTGAAGATAATTTAGACAAAACCAAAAAATAAAGTACTGGCATCTTAAAAACTTTGGGGTTCTGGTGGCGCAGTGGTTAGTGCGCACGCCACATGTATGGAGGCTTTAGTCAACCAAGCGGGCGGCCCGGGTTTGAATCCGACCTGTGGCTCCCTTCCCCGCACATCATTCCCCGCTCTTCTTCCCTGATTTCCGACTCTATCCGCTGTCCTGTTCTAGGTAGAAAAAAAAACAATCTATCAGGAAGGAGATATTTTCTTTGAGGGTGTTTCTTCTTCGCCAGAAAGAGAGGAACAATCTCCAGGTGGAAAAGAGAAAAAAGACACAACACTACTTATGAAGCATCACATTAACATCAGAGCTTGATGACATTACTGTAAACACTTTCCATATGCTTTCACCGTCCCCCTCGTCCATGTCCTTCTTCTCTCCTCTGCGCCTGTCCTTCCCCATCTATGTGATTTCCTTTCTTCCTTCGTCTTCTCCCTCTCTGTCTCTCCTCTCGTCCCTCCTGCCTCTGTGTTGTTTTATTAAGGAATGCTGCACACTGAGGGGAGCATTTGATCTTGCTGCTGCTTTGACCTTAAGATTGAGGGAGGAGGAGGAAGAAGAAGAGGAGGTGGACGAGGACAAGCAGGGGGGGGGTTTAAGGCTGCATGTGTCCCCAATTACACCACTGAGATGGCAGAGTAATTCACTGCGACTGGTGGACGGGAAAGAGACGCCTAATCAAGGCCAGAGTATCCCAACCTGCTGCCAATTCTAACACATACACAGACACTGCAGATGGAAATGACACACACACACAGGCTGGCTCATGACAAGAGCCATCACACAGCTCACCGCATTTAAAAGCTAATATTGCACACATTTATGTTGGCCCTCCCTCTCCCTTTAACGTTGCTGCACAGCAGTCTCATAAAACTCTCCACTAAATGAAATACACGTCACAGCTATTAGATGCAAACCAGCTAATGCAGCAATTGTTAGACTGCTTTGTTAAATCAGGGAATCCTTACTACTTCTATTTCTGTACAGCGAGATGTTGCTGTGCATGTAGTTCTAAATACAAGATCTGGAGGAACACAGTCATCATATGAATCGACTGAGAAAGCTCCGGTCCATTTAAGGTCAGGCTGTTTTACTTTTTCAAGACAAAGCTAAATATTGAAGGCAAAAAGAGGAGATTTAAAAGACAAAGATCACAATAGTGAACAGAGAGCTTGGATTAGAATGCAGATAAAATAACCTTCAAACAGGACATCGACTATGGCACTGTCCTATGACTGCTTAATGGAAAGGAAAATGTCGCTTGACTTTGCTGAGTGCTGTGTTGCAAACATGTACACATGTATTCAAAAACATAAATTATGTCAAAAGTAGTTATAAAAACGGGCGCCAGATGGCCCAGCGTTATGTCACAGGTCCCATGTACAGAGTCTGTAGCAGCAGCGGCCGTGGGTTTAGGATCCGACCTCGGCCCTTTGCTCCATGTCATCCCCCACTCTCTCTCCTCCAAATGTTTCCTGTCTCTCTTCAGCTTTACTGTCAAATAAAGGCAAAATTGGCCAAAAAAGTAGTCGTAAAAAAATGCTGTAGGTCACATTTAATACCACTGTTTTGCCACATAATGACATTTCTTGGTAGCGTTGTGTATCTGGAAAAATACAGCTGTGTGGCATACCAAAGACCAGAAGAGAAACTGGCATTTGTCTGGAAAAAAAAAAAGAGTGAAACAGTCTCTGTTTCAAAGTTCTGGCATCGTGTTGAGAAGTCGGGAGCAGAAATAACATATGAAGGTGTGCAGCAGGGCCTGGGCTCTTGCACTCGGAGAGATCCTTACAGATTCAATCTCTGCAACCTGGCAGATTTTTTGAGCCGGAAATGAGGTAATACAATAGAGAGCTTTGTGCCCGTAATACTCCGTTTTCCGCCTTTTTTTTCCCCTTCTTCTCCGTGCCGCCATCTGCCTATCCTCCTTTCCATCGTCTGGGGTGGAGGTGGAGGTGGATCAGCCATGAAGGGTGTGTTTGAGAGAGAGCAGGGTTTACGGGAGGTGAAGTGAGACTGTGTTTGGAGAAGCGGACTGGGATGCTTTGCAAGGTGTGCTTAGTCAGCCCCCGCAGCCGTCATCTGGAGAACCAAGATGGAAATTACAACAAGGTTTGGAAACGTGAGAAGAGCTGTGATCATCTTTGTCTGTCTCTGCGGCTATTTTGGTCTTATTCGTTTATTCATCCCGCTTGAAAAACATCCAGGCTCTCTCAGATTCCCTCTTTGAAGTTCTCAGTGTTAAAAAATGACGACTTTGTGTGGAACTGTTTTTAAAATCTGGAGAACTTTTATGTTAAATAGAAAGTGTGTAGATATAAATTGAGATCAGTCAATGAGCGTTGTCTGAGACTTCAATGTACAAGACAAACTTTAACTTCACAGGGTTGGTCATTTTCTCCAAATACACTTTTTAACATTTTGGTTGAAATTGTCTTTCGGTCATTACAGACATACAGACATTAATAACTCATGTGCTCTGAAAAAAGGAACAAAGAAAATCTGTCATCTGTAGCTGGTGTAAGCCTGTAAAAACTTCGACCAATGTCTGCCACGAGGTACCAATCAGATGAACCAATCAGACGCCTCCCTGTCTCCCTGCTCGCTCTCTACCTTTAGCGTGCACTAGCCCACAATCAAAGCGCGTCACCGGTGACGGAGTTTATACTGTGGGTTTGTTGTCGGCCGTTGTGAGTAATATAATAGTCAAGTTTTTTTTTAACATGTATTATGATAAAGTTTAGTGTTTATACTTACCGTTGAATGAGAGGCTTTTGAGGGAGCACAGAGGGGAGGGGGGTGGGTGCAGACGGAGCACTGAGGGAATGCTACTTTCAAAATCATGCTTGTTTTCGATAATTACCAACCCTGCCTTTAAGCATGAGTATTTAAACTTCAGGGTTTGTTAAACATCTGCAAAGCATGTACATTTAAAGAGAAAGGAGAATTGGTAACACCATTTTTTTCTGTATTTCTGTTTATACTTTCTAGACGTGTATATTTTTAAATCTTTTTTTTCCACTGTTATTTCTCTCCCTCAAATTGGCTCACCTGATGTCTTCCTCCGTTGCTCTGTTTTCCATCGTTCATCTCCTCCTCCTCCTCCTCCTCCTCTGCAGCTTTTCAGGACTCGGTTTTCTTCACACGTTGTTCTTTTGCTCCTCGCTCGCTGATGCTTCCAGACACACACACTTTAAACATCTTCCAGTCTGTTTCCATCCGGCACGTTTCCCACAACGTCAAGTTTACTTTTTATCATCTCAACAGTTTTTTTTCATCGCTTACATCTGCTTGACATTTTCCCCCCTCTCCTTTTCTCTTTTGTTCCTCTCCTTTTTATATTGGTGCTCTTTCTCTTTTTTTTTTTGTTTCACTGAAGAAGATCCAAAGCAGGTGTCTTTCTCATCGTCCTGACATTTACAGACGAGTTAAAGGAGAATCCCCCTTAAAAATAATAAAAATAAACACCCATATTGTAGTGTAGTGTACATACTGTATATGCAAAGACAGAAGATTTGAATAGATGCAGAATCTCTTTGGACAAATACGGCCCGTTAAGGAAGCTTTTTGAGCTTCTGAATCCCTGAAATCGTCCCTCACACTCTTCAAAACACTTCTCTATGCCTTTGTTGCAACTTAATCATGTTAAATGAACTATTCAAGAGTGAGTAAATAAGTAAAACTTTATTTATATAGCACGTTTAAAACATTCAGTATGACAGGCAGGACGAAGAAGAGGGCTCGTCTGTACAGGTGAGCTTTTTAGATGCTTCTTGAATCTGGCCGATGATTGGGCAGATTTGATGGAATCGCGAGAGTTCATTTCAGAGGGCGGGGGCTAAAACAACAAAAATCACGATCACTGTGGGATGAAAAGAAGGCCAAGATTAGATGATGCGAGGGGACGAAGGGGTGTAATATGGAAAGAGGAAGTCAGAGCTGGAGGGGAGGTCCCGCAGGGCTTCGTACCTGGGTATACCGGATTGTGTAGTTGATTCGGAATTTTATTGTAAGGCAAGATCGGGGAGATGTGGGGACGACGGCCGGTTTGTGTGAATAATTGAAACCTAAACAATGCAAGAAATTGTAGATATCCTATTTATGAATGATTTTGATTTGTGTTAATCAGAGTCAGAAATACTTCATTGATACCTCGGTAGAAAATAGCCATATAGAGAAATAATCGAAATAGCTATACCTCACAGTTCTTTGAGGATGGTTGTATTGAAGCATCTTAGATTTTAGGTCAGCAAGTGATACCTGCTTTTTCTTGTAAGCGCTAAAGTTAAGAGTGATTGCTTCAAAAACAAATTTTTGCTATCAAATCAACATTTCTTCACATCTAGTTCTTGCTCAATGTGATATTTTACAAAGTTAATCCTGAATGAGCGCATATTATTTCTTGGAAGAAATCCATCAACTTGTCAAATGCAATTATTGGCCAGTCTGTTTTTTTTTTTGTGGTAGTGGATGTGGAAAACACTCCAGCCAGATTTCTCTGCCTCTAAGTGTTTTGGACGTCGGCGGTGTTGGTTTGTCTCGGTCTTCCCTTTGGGGACTACAAAGGTCCCACTTCTCCTTCCTTCCTTCCTTCCTTCCTTCCTTCCTTCCTTCCTCTCTTATCTCTTCTTTTTCACTCTTCTTTGCGTCTGTCTTCCTCATTAGCTGTCTACATTTTTTCTCTCTAAACAAGTTCAGGAATGCTGCTGCTTATTTTCCTAACCTGGGATGAGGAGAGGGTTCCCACAGAGCATCGGAGTGATTGACAAGGAAGCGTGCGGGGAAAGTCTCCGCGGTTCTCTATTGGCAGCCCTGACTCGGCCTCCAACATAGAGCTGGAAGAACCAAAGAATAAGAATAACAAAGGACGTTTTTACTGGAATGAAAAGTTCTTGTGCTTCCTGAGTTTCTCTCTCTATTCCATCTGTCTTGATCACTTGTCTCCTCGTCCACTTCATGCTCTGTGCTTGTCTTCATTTCATTCCCCCCCCCCCTCACCCAGTCTAACTTTTGCTGTGGCGCTGAATCAGATTTTTGTGTGTGTGGCTGGGTCTGTCATCCACCAGCGTCAATCATTCAGAGCTGACTAAGAGTAATGAGTTGATGGAGACAGGATTTCTCACGCCCAGTTTCCCAGAGGCGTCCCAAAATTATTTGGGACTAATTATTTGGGATTATTATTTTAATATTTTTATTATACAGAAGACGGTTGTTGTCCCGTTCTTCACGTACAACTTTAAAAATAACAAATGGAGTGAACAAGAAAAAATCAGAAAAGCGCTTCGCTTTCACACCCATACAGGCAGATTTGTATAGAACTACCTATTTGATGTGTGTGCAGCCTTGACATGTGGGGTGATGACATTTACACCCAACGACCAGTGAGCAACTGGTGTGATCAATGTCCATGTCATGAAGCTTCTTCGTACTCTTCTCTGCTCTCCAGTATGTTCTTGACACATTTGTTGTACTGTGAATTAGGGCTGGGCGATATATCGAGTTTTTAAGATATATCGATATATTTTCAAACAAGTTAGGGTCAAGACAATATAATAATAATATGTTATAGAGTCCTCCTCTCTCTTTTTCTTTTATTGTATTTAAAGAACATTTTTATTTTGTAATATTACTTTTTAAATTCACAAACAGGTAGTTTATTTTTCATGTGTTTTCACTGTTAATAAAAGACATATCGAGTATCGCCATTCAGCTAAACAATATCATAATCTGAGTTTTGGTCCATATCTCCCAGCCCTACCGTGAATACATCCAGTCATACGCAGCATTGATCATTGCAGTGTCAGACCTCAGGTCAGATGGAGGAAAGTCTCCCATGGTTAGGTGCACGTTTGAAAAGGCAAGTCAGGAAGATTTCAGGGGGCAGCCTGACATTTTTTAGATAAATTTACTCGTGCATGTTTGAAAAAGGTTTATGTCATTCTCTGGGAAACGTTGATGTGCATTTAAATTCATTGTTTCTTTTGAGTCAAATCAACTGAGACTTCAGCTTGATGAAAGACCGGCCTGCAGCGTTCTAGATAATAACGCTGTTGTCTTCTAAATGACACTATCACAGTGCTTGACGTGTCATTTAAGTCAGAATCTGTAGCTTTAAATGTCTCCGTCCTTCATTCACATATCTGTCCTAAACACTCCCATTGTTTTAAAAACCGGCTTGTCAACACTTTTTAAGTCACCAAACATCCCACAGACAAACGGCGATCCAGCCTCGGGAGTGAGGAAATACCAGCAGACCCGAAAGAAAAGTTTTTGGAATGGCTCCCGGCTCCACCGTAGTCACATGATGTCTTAATCCGAGTCACGTTTAAAACCCAGCAGCATTACCCTGACGTTCCCAGATTCCATCATGCCGGGGGCCTCTCCTTTTAAATTTGTCATCCTTGAGGAATCCGGGAATGCCGACAGTGAGCTTAGGAGTGTGTGCGAGTCCCTGACTGCACCTGAGCACATATACACACACACACACACACACACAGGCAATATGGCATGCGTCCTATTCGCAGTATTCACACTGTTGGCACACACGATACACTATTTTCGGGAAAGTCACGCACCAAAGGCCGAGGGAGATGACTATATTCATGACCCACACACAGACAGACAGCCTGACTGACTTTAACTTAGAGGTCTTAAATCTTACACCCGACCCGTGGTACAAACAAGACATCAACACAGACGTAATGTTAACGTGCACCAGGTTCACTTTTGCTTGTGCACAGAAAGCTGAAGTAGCATGCTCTGCAGTTCAGCGACACACTTACACACAGGTGTGATGACTCCATTCACATTCCACAGAGATGAACCGGCAGACGGCTACCTCTGCAGATTACGTCAAGGTCTCAGGGCTCAGACGATCTGCTTTGGAAGAGATCGGGTTTTCCAGAAAGCTGAGTGCTTGCACACACATGCTCACACACACACACACACACACACACACACTAGGACTGGACCTGTCAGGTGAAAACAGATGAGCTGCACAGTAGGTGGTAACATGCTTGTGCACATTCCTCACTAGGCTGCTTACAGCGCTGGTAACGCGAGCCAAGGGGAGCCTCGCCCCAGAGAGGGCTAACCTGGTCTCATACAGCAGCGTGGTTTCAATGCTGAGCCTCGCACAGACAGCAGGGTTTTACTTAAGAGGCCAAACGTAAAATAAAAAAAAGGGGGTTCATAGTTATCTGTCTGTGGATGAGGATGCAATGCATGGTGATATCCCATTGAATCGTTGACAGGATGTTCTTAAACCAAATGGAATCCTGAGACCTGTGAAGATGTCATGTTATACAATTTGAAAATCTGGAAAAACAGTCGTAACCCACAAAATAACAACAGCTTCTACCCTGAGAGTGACGTCAGAAGAGAACAATTGCCATATCAATACGACAACCACAATAAACTGACATATTACGGTGGATCGTTGTTGTTTTGTTTTTTTACTTCAAAAAGGCCTTCCCTCTTCCTCCATTGTCCCCGTGTGTTACACAATGAGCTTAAGTTTCATACAATATTTAATTGACAATTTGTGTTGATGCCAAATTCTAGTTCCACATGCAACACGGCTTTCCAAAGTACGTAGAGGAGGTTGCATCAAATGTCCTTTCATGCTCATCTTTTACTAACATGTTAGAGCAAATATGGTGTTGTAATTTGAGTTCTTTCCTTCTCTTCTTGTCTATTGTTCTGATCCAAAAAAGGGCCTTGTTGTGAGGCGGCCTCCTGTCATCCACCCTGCTCACGTCTCTTTCCCCCTCTCAGCTTCTCTCTCTCTCTCTCTCTCTCTCACTCGCCCCTCTTCTGTGGTCTTATAAGGTTACAGAGCAGAACTTTCTGAGACGCTGCAGGACTGTGTGAGTGTTTGTTAGTGAGTCCTGTGTTCTTTGGTCCATGATGTCCTCCTCAGGTGAACACTTAGTCCCTGAACTGGGGCCTGCTTTTATTCCCCCTTTATGCTCCAGTTGAGCCTGAGAACAAACACCTTAACACACACACACACACACACACACACACACTAGCAGGTGCACTGCAGATTCGAGACATTGCCGTGTCGATATTTTGTATTCAGGATTTTCTTCTGACTTTTTAATCAACTTAATAAAAGCTTATGAAACATTTCTCACCCCTGCAGACTTTGTTGCAGCAGTGTTGTTGTGTTGGCAGATCTCAGCCGGTTTTTTTTGGCAGCTACAGAGTTATCCTACGTTGTTTGTGATTAACATCCAAATGGTAATAAACTGGGATTCCTGTGACTACAAAATGTTTTCAATTATTTCCAGTCTTATCCAGTCCTGTAGCTGGACACCAGTCCCTGGTCTCTGTGATGTCCATGTATGTCCAGTGTAACACTTATTTGCATGCACCTCAATGACAGTGAATAAACTCCTCAAACCTGGACTCTGGGACAGCAGCCCACTTCTTAAAAAGCTATTTTTACGAGCGCCTTTACTCCAAGTTTATTAGGAAGTTTTTCTTTTCTTCCTCTCCCCCCTCCTCTCTCTCTCTCTCTTCATGTTTATTCTTCACTCTCACATTTTCCAAATCCTCTTCCCTCCATTTTTTTCTCCTACTCTGCTTTTCTTCTTTTGGTCACTCCCTCAACCTTCACCATTCTTCCCCTCTCTCTCAACATTTTCTAAAATCTCTATCTTTTTGCCAACTGGCTGTAGCTTTTCCTTCATTTCCCAATCCTTAACCTAATTTAGCAAATAATTGATTTAGGGTACTTGAGCCCAATGTAGTGCTTCGTTTGGTTGTGGACTCAGGCCACAGTAGGATATCAACTCCCTTAACTATTCATATTATCTTTAAGTTCTTGGTCAGCTATAACAGAGAATCACATTCATGTTTTTAGGCCTACCTGAGGAAATTAGAAATAGTTTTGAATGGAAAAACTAAAGCTGGAATGAAAAGATTAGAGAAATACTTTCAGGAGAAACGTGTCATTAAAAAAAAAAAAAAACGACAAAACGAAAAGTGTATGGAGGATGTCTGGTGCTTCTCAGAGGGACTGGTTTAGCAACGGGAGAAATTTAGTTTAATTTGACACAGGACTGCAGGATCTGGGAAGTGAACCCCTGGTCTTTCAAACGAGAGATGACCGACTCTACCACTGATCCACAGCAGCCCAGTCTGTCAAGTCTCCTGGCAGTCTAAGCCTACAGCGACATAACTGGGTATTGGTCCAAGCCTGAGCCAGCCCTAACTATCAGTGTTATCAAAAAGGAAGGTTGAAAGCCTGTTCTTAGAAGTGGAGAGGGTGTCTGCCCTCAGGACCTAACTAGATCATTTGAGAGAAGAGGGGCCTGACAATTGATGGCTCTACCTCCCGTACTACTTTTGAAGACCCTGAATACCAAAAGTTAGTCTACATACTGCAAGTGCAATGTTCTAGAGGGAATAATAGGGAAGCAAGATCTCTAACCTTGCCTTACAAAGAGATATGTAGGTAATAATAATCAGAGAATGTCATTTGGGAGAAAAATGACATAATCACAGAGTTCTTGTGACTTCTGATGAAGCAGCATTTAGTAAAAGCTGGAGAGTCGTGGAAGACTTGTTAAGGTAATCCCCCGCAGAGCTTATTGGTTTTGGTTGTTGGAAAAATGGTTTCCTCCTGTCTCAAAGCCAGACAAATCTGTACAGTTTGTACATTCAAAGGTCTGATCCCAGGCAATCGATGGATGGAAAGAGAGAACTGTTGAATAACTGGATTCCTGAATGTTCCTCTTAACAACATATCTATCTTTCACCTCTTTAAGACAGAAATCTTACAGAGCTGTATTGATAGAATGGTTGGGTTTGCTGTTTTTCCAGATAACCCCCAGAGTTAGGTCAGTTTTCCAGCTAATAGGGGAGAGAGAGGACCTTGGGAGAGGCCCTAATAACAGAGCGGGAGAGCTCATACATCATCCTCACTCACCACACCAACCAGCCTGGCTCCAACACAGCCACTAGACCATAAAACAGCATATTAGTTGCTATGCATAACCACTCAAATTGAACATTTCTGATTTGGCAAAGCTTTCCCCTGAAAGGCTTCCGCTTTTCCACTTTCTTGTCTGTACGTCGGGCCTCTCTCTTATTCCCATGCCTTGAAGTTTCAGGGTCTGCTCTCATTCCCATACGCTGCTGTCATAGTTAAATCGCACCAAATTCTCAGAGCTTTATAGGGGTTAAGCGTGCGTCCCTGTGTGATTTTTATCATCAGAAGCCAAACACAGCTGGGCGAGGATCAGAGGCTGCTCTCGTTTCTCACTGTCTGTGTGGAAACTTGATGTCTGGACTTCTCAGAGGCGACTTCGTGTAAAACATTTACTGTATGTTTTGCCCCAAGGACGCCAATTGACTTGCACTTGGTTGAAAATGAGAGATGTCAGAAAAATGTCAGCTCCATGAAATGTGTAACACCACCCTAGATGTGAATGTGCTCCTAAAATTACTTTTGTCTAACATATTTTTTTATGATAATGTACATGGCCATATCAAAATGACCATTTGAATTTGAACACACAGCTGACCTGTTATGGAAAAACGACGAGGATGTGCTACTGTACTTTAAGCACCATGACAGTTGAGATAATCATCTTTTAATGAAAAAATTGGCTTAGATGGTATCAGAGCAACAGTATAGTTCTTGGAAGTGGCCGTTGTAAAATAGAAAAGATGGAAATGGTGAACAACTAGTGTTAAGGCACCAAAAAACTGCTCGGGAAAGGGGAAGGTCAAAGAGGCCAATGATGGCTCATGATTGGGGAAAAAATATACCGCAGCCTCGTGTTGAATTCAATTTATTTTCAGTGATTCATACCATCAGACCAACATCTTTAATATATGCATGCTTAGTTAACATATGAGAATCCGGATCGTGATCAAATCAGAGCTGGAACCAAAACGGCTCGAACCTTTGATTGAACCTGACACAGGCGATGTAAAGCCGTCTATTTTAAGGCCCCTATTAACAAATGGGCGTAATGCAATTGCTTCCCTCTGTTCCTGGGAAACTTTAGAAAGCTAATCTCAAAATTACTCGGCAGTTCATCCCAGATATTCCACATGATTGTCTCTGTTAAAGAGAGCTAACAGATGTGACCTAAATAGAGGAGAACGTGGAAGAGAGAGAGAGTAGAAGTAGAAATAAGTCTTGCTTGACAACTGTAGTCCTTGCAATAAAAGCTAAAAGCTAATCGCTAATTTGTCACTAAATCAACCGAAAGAATTTTCCTAGCATCAATTTTCATACTCTGTTCGTGGTTTTAAGCAGAAATGTTGTAATGTTAGCCGTTTCCATCGTCGTACGTTCTACGATTTGCGGCTTTTCATTCTCATTTGTGACTGTACATTTAAAATATTTCAAGTTTGGACGGAAGGGTCGCCAAAAGACGCAGTATCTTTGTGCTCATGCAAGTTGTGATGAGCTTCCTTATAAAATCAATGAGATTTTATTGACAAATGATTAGCAGATTATTGTCACATTGATTGGTAGAAAACTGATTTAAAGACTGTGATTTATAGCCTTATGAAATCACAAGAGTCACTGTTTAATCCTGCAATGATACCTCACCTCAAAGAGCGTCTAACTGGGGTTTCACACTATCTAACTGGGACCTGGGCCCGGATCTGAGGACGCTTGACCCAAAGTTGTAGAGGTGGTCTCGGGCACGATTCATGTGTACTCAAGTACTGTCCACGGGGAGTTTACGGCTCCTTGTGTTCGCGCAGCACAGGGCCCGTTTCGTCCTCTGAGCTGCACGGTAGATGTTGAGGTAGGACGAGGGTCGTCATTGTGCATCTGAGAAATAACAAAAACATCCACAGTTAGCAGGATGGGTTCAGTCTGTGAGTGGTTGCCATGGTTACTTCTTCAGCTTTCTGCTTTTTGGTGGATTTGCAAAACAACTATGTGCATACTACCACCTGCTGTGTTGGACTTTGTACATAAGCAAGTGTCATGGAGGACGGAAGGATATATTACTAATGTGAACGCAGACCAGTGGGGGAGAGGGGGGGGGGGGTGCAATCATGCTCAGGCACGGTACAAAACAATCGTGTCTAATGTGAAAACGCCCCAAGGATACTGACATTTCTCCTCAAACTTCTGCAGCTCTGTGTCATTATTATAAACTTCCTTATCATACACCTCTCCTTTTTTAGGGTTAGGGTTAGGTTCCCCTCCTCCACCCCCTTCCCCTGTATTCTCATGTCCAGCCCCCCCCTCTATTAAACTCTCACCTGGCTGCACTCAGATAGCTCTGTGTTAGTGAAGCTAGTGAGCTGCAACTTCCCCCCTCTCCTCTGTCCTTTGTGAACCAAAAAAGAGCTCCGTGTTTCTTCGAGCCCATCCACCCAGAACGCTGAGAGAACCTGGACTCACCTTGGGGCCAAAACATGCTCCACAAAAGGTCACTTTTTTTGGCTCCTATAACACATCTCAGAAGACCCGAAATCCACTGCGTTTGAGCCCTGCTACAAATTTGCAACAATCTTGACCACGGCTCATAAAAGTACGAGCCTGTTCTTTTTGAGCTTCCAGACGCCCTCGCTAACAGGTGCAGAGGCCCAAAGCTGTGTTAATGAGCACAGCACAAAGTCATTACCGCCCTGACACAGCGCGTGTGAAACAGCACATTAACACCCAATTAGTGTGACCCGGTGTGAGGCGCCTGGTCCTGTTTGACTGCACACTCTCTCTCTCTCTCTCTCACTGTCACCCTGCACGCAAGGTTGTGTGTTCGTGCATGGTTGTGTCAGTGTGTCTTTGCATGCGTTTGTGAATGTAAGATGCATGCCTGAAGTTGGCAGGCAGCCATCAAGTCATTCATCATGCTAAACTATCCCAGCCTGCACTGATATACACGCGCACACACATTGCATCGGCCTGTAAAGCAGAGCTGCGGTTGTAAGCGTGGGATAGTGTTCGTCAGTCGTCCGGGAATCAGCGGAGATGAAACTGTTTCAGCCTCCGTCCTTGTCATTCCTTGCATGTTGAAGTCCAGCGCAGGCCTTTTTCGTTTGTCAGGAATCAACTTCTGACCTGCGGCGGCGCACACTGAAGCCCATTTTTTTTCTGCCTCTTCTCTCTTGTAATGAAAAGCAGAGGGAAGGCTCTGTCGTCGGCTGCTAATAATGCAGCATTAGGGTCCAAATGCCTCGCTGATAGGCTTCCTGTTGTACATTGGAAACTTTGATATAGTCTTGCTGATGTGCAATGCCCACACCTGTGTCGTGTATTTAAGTTGGGAAACTCTAAAAGCAATGTTTTTTGTGGGTGTTTTAGTTGTTAAGCTACGACAGAGTGTATTGGGGTTTCATTGTTCATGAAAAATGAATGAGATGATGAAAAGTGTGAAGTCTTAACGAATCAGAAACATGCTAACAGTCTTCTCCATTTCCTCCATTTACAGGGTCTGAGTTTCCCCAAGACCCCAATGTGATCGCTACTTCATGGAACACCTCTAACGACGGTAACCACACACACATACACACACACAAACACATGAAGCAAGGCTCTCTTCTAACTCATCCCTAACGAACTAAACACATCCGCTTAAAGTAATAAATGAAGATATGTTCACAGGGCATTTAACACATGGTGTGTTTTACTCTTACCCCACATGTGATGTCTGAAATTACATTAAATCCTCTGTAAAACTCAACTTCAGCAACCCAGACAACGCCCATTGTCCCTGCATCAGCTGCTATTGAGGATAATTGATGGAAGGAATTACACATTGATCCACTCAACATGTGGGGATACAACCTGCAGGTGCACTGCTTTTCTCTTAATTTCCACTGACCTACTTTGAGTTCTCTGAAAAGCAGACGCGTCAAAGTGCCGTCGGTGAATCTTCTCAAACTTTAGCTCATTATGTTCATCAGAGTATTTTTCAGCCGCACTTCTATGGCGACAGGTTTATTTCCTCAACTCGCTCAGTTTGCTCCTCTTCGGCCGGACGCACCATTCCATTCAGGGGAGATATAGGAAGAATAAATAGACATTTCTGATGTTCGTTGTGCAGATGATTTCAATTGAGAATGTAAGAAATAGTTTTGTGTCGTTAATCTGTGACTTCTCTTTGAATACGATGAGCTTATCAGCAAAAAATGACTCATTTTCACTCGTCTTTCACCAATCCAAACCTATGGATTAGAAATTGTGACAAACAGCAGAGATTATGTTTTTGCCTGCATACTTCTGGTGTTTTTACTCATTGGCTTGCAGATCAGGGGCCCATTTTCTTAGATAGATAGATAGATAGATAGATAGATAGATACTTCATTAATCCCGAGGGAAATTCAAAGCATCCAGTAGCAGGTTACAAAGACGTACATGACATGAAACATTTGTTAAAAATTAAACCACAAAACCGACGTCCCCCTCCCATACATATATATTAACCTGAAAAAAAGATTTAAAGAATACCTCTAGATGAATCAAACTTAAACTGTGCAATTAAAAAAAAGATTTATAGAAGAAATGTACATAACCCGTGCAGGGATAAAAATATATGTGACATTTAAACAGGAACCTATAAACAGTTGAGGAAAAAATCTGTAATTAGACCTGAATATAAAAAATGAAAAAGTGTATTGCAAACTCTATAATAAGCCTAATAATTTGAATGTATTCCCTTTCACCTAATTCCATAGATCTGAGATGCTAGTTGTGGTTCCCACAAAAAAACAAAATAACAAGATTGCGACAGCCTTGGGGCGCCGATAGCCTAGCGGTTACTTTGCGTACCCCGTGTACAGGTGCTATAGTCCTTGTTGCAGCAGCCAATGGATTCAAATCCAAACTCGTCCCAAACTCTCTCCTTCGAACATTTCCTGTCTCTCAGGCCTTCAGCTGTCCTAACCAATAAAGCCCCCCCCCCCCCCCCCCCCCCCCTGTGTATTTTTATTAACACCGTTTTCCCAGAGTTATCGGTCATATCTCGCCCCCCCCCCCCCCCCCACTTTCCTAAATTCCTCAGTTTCCTTTTTCTCAGTTTCCCTGGAACTCGGAAAGCCGGCATCTGCCTAATCCCCCACGAAGATCCCCAGCTTTTGGAATACACTCTGAGCATGAGACTTTATTGAACTTGACCTTTATTTTTGCTCTCTCTCTTTTTAATGTCGTTTTTTTTTTTTTTTTTTTAGCTCATCTCTTGCAAAGTCCAAGCTCCCACAACATCCGTCCAAAAGCAAAAAAAAAAAAAAAACGACTTTGTTTAACGCACATGTGAGATGGAGGACAGTCGTCGTTTCTTTACATGATTGAGCAGGTTAGTCAGGATTCTGGTGACCGATTAGGGACTGCGACGATAGAAACCGTTGAACTATTCCTCAACAACCTGACACGTAAAGACCTACAAGTGCTGCATTTGTGTGTGTCAGTTTGAGCTCAGCTCCCGTGACTTAACATCTGTTTCTTATCTGATGGATGGAGGGTGATTGCAGCACTTGTTTTGTCTGCAGGCGGAGGGATGGTTTTGATTGACCGGGCAGACAGCATTCAGGTAGCGTGGCTCTATCAGTGTGCATCAGTAGCAGGAAGTTATCGCGCTGAAAGAGACTCATTATTCAGCTGGAATCAGGGGGGGGGGGGGTGATGATAGTTTACTGAACTTCTTTCACCTGGACGCTCTGGACTTTCTTTGTTCCATTTCATGTTTCTTGCTTCCTCTTCTTCCTCTCCCCTCGCTCTGTCTCTCTGCCGGAGAGTGACCCAACTTTTAATGAAATTCACCTTCAGGCGTAGCTGGCAGTGCTACAGTCTGCAGCTTCTCAGTGTGTCCTCAGAGTTTGTTTAGTTAGCTGTGCAAGCCGCTCAGGGTTTCTGAGCCTGTTTCTCACTGGGCGCATCCTGCACAGCTATAGCAGGGCTCTCCTCCTGCGCCTGTTTTTTTCAGCGTAGACTTAAATTCACATATAGAAGAAAACAAAAAAAGGTGCTGTGTTACGGAATCACGTTCAGTTTGTGTGTGTTGCGGCCGTGTGGGAGTGTGCGTGTTGACGTTAGTGTGTCTGCGCTGTGGATGTTTGATTGTACAAAAAAAAAACCCACTGTGAGAAAATGCAGGCTGATGACAGGGCACCGTTTAGTCGCCCGCCACATTAAAAGGGACGGTCGGCGGCGATGGTTTTGAGTTTCACTGTCCTCTGGGTGCCAAATACCACGACACTGACCACGAGACGATCCCAAACAGAGCGGCTTTTGTGACACACACACGTTGGCAGGACATCTTTTCTCCTTGTCGCCTTCTCTTCTCATCATCTCCTCCTTTCTTCTTCTCCCCGCTGACTTCTCGTCTTTCCTTCTTCTGCCTCATTGTCAGTTATTGCAGCAGCTAATGAAGTGTGCGGCGACGAGCTCCACAAAACGTCTCGTTTCCCGTCAACTCGAGTAATGAAATAGTGATAAAGTGACCTCTGACAAACAACACTTCAGTCAGAGGGGTGGGTTCTCAATGCGATATAAAAAGCAGCTTCAGTTTTTTTTACATGACGCAGTCGGGCTCATTAAGGCGGTGATGTGTAACTTCCACACATCACTCATAACAGTCTATAAGCACTGATTCCCTGCAGACTCTTCACGACTGTGTTAAAAAAAAAAAAGTACCATCTGTTGTAATGCATCAAGTTGAAGTATTGTTTTTACCAAGTCGCACTAGTAGCCCTCTTTGTTCATGGACAGTTGCACACACCTGCACTACCAGGTAACGTTTGAGCTAGATGTTTCCTCCATCTCTCTTTTGGACCTGTTGAGTCTACTTCTGCTCAAGTTTTTCCTCTGTGTCCGTCAGACTATCCTCTTGTATCAAAAGTAAACAGCGTGTAATATTCGCTGTAAAAACTGCTCAGTTTGGAGTTTGGTTATATTTTTGTCTCTTTTGAGGCTGCAGACCCAAACAGCTGCTCCCAACACTGAAGTAGTGCTCCAACAAAGTGGCTTGCTAGCTGAAAAGTAATAAACTGTGACTTTTTTTTTTCAATATAGCGCACATTTACTGCAACGTGTTTTGGCTCGGTTTTTCTTCATTTTACGAAATTTCATGGCGCTAACAACCCATGTATGCATAGCTGTATAGCTCCTGTGTCAGTACTCCAACCAGTCTCTCCTTGAAGGGGCAAACGCTGACCGACATCTCCTGTGGCTAATCAATCAATCAATCAATCAATCATTATTTGTATAGCGCCAATTCATAACAAGTGTCATCTCGAGACGCTCTATAAAAGAGCTTGTGGGATAGTATGCTCTCCTGTTGTCCACACTTCCTTGCCTTGGAGGTTGGAGCAGGCCGGGCATGAATGGGGACGCCGTTGGTTGTAAACTTTTTGCTATCTATCTATGCAGCAATAACCACTGAAAGAATATTCAACTCAGACCTCTGTGTCCTCTGAGTCTTTAACTTGATTATTCCGGTAACCAGTGCTGTAATGATTTGTGCACAAGTGACAGCCAGGTCTAACTCTGATATGATTATAAAGCTAGAAGCAGGCCCTAAGAGACGGGTTTATTGCATCCTGTGTGTGTGTGTGTGTGTGTGTGTGTGTGTGTGGCAGAGGCTGAATGAAAGAAAATATTGACTGTTGCAGTTTCTGGGTCTTCAATTTATGTCACTCGGTTCTTTTCATAACTTGTTTACTCGTCGGTGGTGCTTTATGTTCCTCTTCAGTCTGTCCAGTCTGATTTTGGTAATGACTTTAAATGTCACAAGACAAACATGAGAGTCCTGAGATGAAAGACAAGACTCTTCTGTTTCAGACATCAGGCCACTTTTTTATAGCACTGTCCCAGTCTTCTGACTACCCCAAAAAAAAAAAATCTCTTACACCGCAGGTCACACCTACTCAGTCACACCCATTCACACACTGATGGCAGAGGCTGCTGTGTGAAGGGACCATAAGTAAGTAAAGTGTCTTGCCCAAGGACGCATCGGACATGTACCTGCAGGAGCTGGTGGTTGAACCCCCGACCTTCTGGTTGAGAGACGACCAGCTCTACCAACTGAGCCCTAATACAGCCCTTATACCAGTAGTTCTCAACTGGACCCACCGCAAACTCCTACACGGAAACTCGCGACCCAAATGTCTGATATTTTTCAACCAATCAGATTCATTTAATGAAAAATTGTGCAGCATCGACTGCATAAGGTACAAAACGTGACACAATAAAGGTACAGAACAAACAAACATGCTTAAAACGACCCACTGAAATGGCTTCCGTGACCCACATTTAGGTCCCAACCCACCAGTTGAGAACCACTGCCCTATACAACAGGTGTCTACTTTAAGTCAGGGGGAAGTCAGGAATTGTTACGGGGGCTCACACTATTTGATCTCTCTTTAGTTTTTATGTAAAAACATTTTTTTTCCCTTTTCTTGTTTTGGATATTTTCTGGTACAACCGTGAATAAAAGTAGACTCATGAGACCTTCCTCAAAGCCTCTCGAGTCTGCCTCCTACTCGATGATAACCCCCCCCCACACACACACACACACACACACACACACACACACACACACACACACACCTGGGTAAGATATGTTTATGTCTGAATTTGTAGCACATACATGTGTAAGGAGTGGAGGAGTGAGTACACAGTGGAGAGTGACATTAATAGCAAAGTGTATGTACAGTATGACGATGATGATGGTGGGGGGGGAGTCTTCTTATAATGTCACACACTTGTTAGTAACATGGCTGTGTTAAGCCCGGGGTTGTAGGGAGTATAATGTTTGTGTGTTTTGTGCAGTGGAAGCTTGAGTACACACGAGGCATGCCAAGATAAATGTGCCCACACGTCATTTTACAATCCTCATGACAATATACGGAGACTGACCTGCTCATAAATCAGACTATTAGAGATGCTTTTAAAAATCAAATCGAACACGATGACACACATTCTGCACCGGAGAAGTAGAGATGTAATATTAGAGCTGTAACTGTTTAACTGTTTTTCCAGCGTGCAACAAAATAAACAGCCTCAGTCATTGAAGAATACCTCCAGGAATTTAGAGGAAGTTTGGCAGAGGGGTTGATGCGCTTTTAACCAGGCCTGACATAAACTGCAAAAACGGTTCACTGTGTTAAGATGCTATAATCATCATCATTTATCATCATTTATGAATCTATTATCTTTTCAGAACAGTCAGATTAAAGCTGTATAATCAAGTTTTGGACCCAAAACAAATCCATTTTTTTTGCTTTTTTTTTTTTTTGAACCTTTTGTTTACTCCGATCTGTTTTCCTGGGCTGACTTAACTCCTACTGTCTGCGGCCCTGAGTGGACTAACCCGCCTGACAGGCTCAATTCAGGCCGGACAACCTTATAATGTAATGATCACATACATTGCATTACAATTTACAGGAGCAAATGTGCCGTCCCCACCAACACACCCGAGGAACCTACGAGACCTGAGAGCTCAGGAGCTCCTGGGGAAAAATGTGGTTAGTAACTAAGATTTACAGATAGTGACATGCAATAGTATGATGAGAGAGAGAGAGAGAGAGAGGAGAGGGGGGGGGGGGGGGAGAGAGGAGCTCAAGGTGCCAGTTCCTCCTCTAGTCTAAGCCTATAGCAGCTTAACTAGGAGCTTGTCTACACCTGCGAAAAAGGAAAGTTTTAAGTCTATTCTTAAAAAGTGTGTAAGAGTGTGTCTGCCTCCCGGACCCTGCCTGGTAGATGATTTAAAAAAAAAAACACCCTCCTGCATCAGTGACATGTTGACATATTGCACGGCCCCTTGGCACATCCTACATGACCTGTTATTCACAATATGAATGGACGTGTTTGTAGCGGTTCAGCCTGGTCTGAGGGACCCAGAGAAGCTGAAACTCAGGTCGGATCAGACACTATTTTCTGTCTAACAACACACTGTTCATAGAGTGTTTGGAGAGATGACACATAAACGTGATCTTGTCTGACGTGGGGAAGCCCTCACTAATGTTCTTGCATGTCATAGTAGATATTGTAACGTCTGGGTGTCCCTGCATACGTGAGTGTTTGCCTCTATTTTTACACCCCAGCCTCTCTATTCACTCACATCTCAGTCTGCCTGAGATTCCCCCTGTATGTGTTTTTTTTTCCTTTCTTTGTTTGTTTTGGCCGCTTCGTGAAACCGAGAGCATTTCTGCATACCTAAGATCGGTTTTTGGGGGTTGAGGGAACTTTCCAGAGGGTTTTTTTTTTTTTTCTTCCTGCCTTTAACACCGATGTTTTTCCAGCACATTAAGCTCTTAGGTGGCCCTCCGGATTGTTTTCTTCTTGACCACCTTGAGGCAAAACGCGGTCCTGGAGATAAACACGCAGAAATGTTTCTCTTTGTCTTTTCCACCTCCCTCTTAAACCCCACTGTTGTCACACAGCGGGATCGGATTTGCTCGGATTCACTCCTTAACAATGTTTTTCTTTTTCTTTTCTGTCGCTTTCGCCCACAACAAAAGGTGATATTGCCTAACAGGCGGATACACAAGCCAGCAAGGGGAAACCCTCTGGCTCCTGCAGCCATGATGAAAAGTCAAATTAGGTGTCGCCACAGTGGCAGCCGCAAAATAACTTGTTGAACCAGACTTTGAATATGTGAGCCTGAAAACATTGAGTTGTTTGACCGCTATTTTGTTTCCATACAGAAGCATGTTTTTCTCTTTAAATCTGCCTCTGATGGAGCACAGTAATCTTTGATTTATGTTTTGGCCTTGTGTCATAAAAAGCTCTCCACCTCCTTTTGTCTTTTCTCTCTCAATCATTCAGACGTTTCCTCTCACTTGGAGGTCTTTTTTTTTTTTAAACCCCTTTTTCTCCTTTTTTCACGTCATCTTTCCCTTTTACTGTAATTCACCTAAGACTCCCTTCTGCCTTCCAGGGTCCTTCATCCGTCTGGAAGCTCTCATGAACAACATCACCACCTCCCTGGGCCACACAGCTGAGCTTTTCTGCCGCGTGTCCGGCAACCCGCTTCCCACAGTGCGCTGGCTGAAAAACGACGCTCCGGTGGTGCAGGAGCCGCGGCGGGTCTCGTACCGATCCACGCCTTACGGATCACGCCTCCGCATCCGCAACCTAGACACCACCGACACGGGATACTTCCAGTGCGTGGCCACCAACAGCCAGGGAACCGTGTCGACGACAGGGGTGCTGTTTGTCAAATTTGGTAAGAAGAGTTACGGTAAAGTGTATAAAAAAACCTACTGGCATGCAGATGTTGCAATAAAAAGGGCTTTGTGAAAAGTATTCACTATCACAATTACATTTCTTACTATTCATCCTTTCCTGTAAGAGATCTGGCTCCTTTTAGCAACACTCATCTCAGCTGATTCTTGCTTGTGTATCTGGCAGCTTCTGCAGAGGAAAATCTGGGAGCAATATTGTTTATCCTGTTGTAAAAAGAAAATCCCCTTGTCTTCTTTTCCAGATCCACTCCCTACACCTCTGCCAGGACGACCAACGTGAGTTTCTCATCCTCTGTTTCCTTTTATTTTTTTTTTTATTTTTTTTGTCTGTTAGAATACGTAAGTATGCAACACCGCAGCGTCACATTGCATACATTATTGTTGCTTTAGATTTGCAGCAAAGGTTTGAGAGTCCTCCAGAGCTCTTGCATGCTCACACCGTGGGGAGATTTTGTTGTGATGTGTTCAGCGCACAGGTCGAGATTGTGCAAATGAATTGAAGGGGCCACACAAACAAAGGAAGGTAGATAGGTTATTTTGAATTTGCTAACTACTGATGATCATTTGTGCATGGGTCCATGATAAAGGCAAATTTCACAATAGAGAAAATAAATGGTAGTTAAAACATTCATTTTGACTGGATTGTCAGCTTCGACAAAGCTTTTTAATTGGTCGAAAAATTAGCACATGCATATGAGTGCAGGATGAGTCATACATTTGATCCATTTAGCAGGGAGAGAAAACACAGTTATTTTAATGTAAAGATACTCAGATAATGCTTTGTTGAAATATATTTGGCAGAAAATGGCAACTAAATTAACATTTACTTAAGGACCGCTGGATTAAAACTGGAAAATGTTGTTGTTCATTAATTTCATTGAGAGGGGACTTTAATCTAGCTAACGACACAGCTAGCTAACATTAGCCTATATGTTTAGGTAATGTTATGTCAAGCTAGCTAAAATTTTGATTAGTTAGCTAAAATTATGGTATTCATACCTTTTCTACAATATGTTGTTCCACTATCAGACAGTTTTAGCCCAGAATAGTTGAATGCTAATGTTAGCTTTTTGTCTTACAGTAGCTTATTCATTATAAATTATGTTGTCTCGAATACGGGCTACCTCTCTGAGATTTTGCTATCCATATCATTTGCTGTGCACATGAAATGGAGAAGGGTTGAAATTATATTCATTTTCAGTTTCTCTGCGTTCAGCTGATTTTCTAAACACATCAACAATGACACAGCGTGACATCAGCGTTTTAGCTTCCCACCCTTTAGCATGACAGCTGATGGAAATGGCCACTGTGCTAATATGTTAGTAGTCAATGTTTTAACTTGTGTTGCTTAAGCCCACTCAAATTTTATGTCATTGTTGAGGTAAAATTGAAGGACTTCACTGAATTTTCTATCACTAAGACTGTATGATATGTGTCTACTAGTAAGTAAGTAAGCCTAGAGTGGACAATCTGAGGTCTCCCTATTATATTTTCACCTCCAACGTGCAGTTTAGAAAAGTGACCCACTTCTGTCTCTGTGGTTTCTGTTACATATAAAACCTCTTATAGTCGCCCAATTAGCTGCCAGCTGTCTGAATGTGCAACTGCAGGCATGATCTCTGAACATGGACCTGCACATGAAGGTATAAAATATAAAACCAAATGATTTAAAATGTCTGAAAAAGTATCAAAGAATCACTCCACCAAAACATTATCATGTTCCTGGCACAGGCAGATCAGAATTTATTCAGGGTCTGGCGTTCGTCCTTGTCTTTGTTTTAATGTCTCTGCAGTGTTATTGGATAAAACTCTTGACGAAAGTTTCTCAGTTTGTTTGATTCTCGTCGGATCAAAGGAGTTAAGTTGGATGATTTTTCCCAAATGACATTATGGCGAGGCTCACTGCCATGTTCCATGCTGCGTACTCTGAGGATCAAAACTGCTGGCACCGAGCGGATATCAGACACTTACTAAATCCACCCGCACACTGAGACGGCTGCATGCACAGTCGTACACACATCTATGAGCTTTGTACGCGTACACTTTTCTAAACATCTGTTTCTGCCGTTCCTTTGTTTACATGTTTATGATTTTCCTGCACGACCAAACTGCAGTTGGTTTTATAGATGAGACAGTTGGCTCACAAAATCAAATCAAATACGGGTTTCCAAACACAGCAATGTCAAAATACTGGAAGTAAACCTAACGCGGAAAAATAAACTTAGATTAAAAATAGGATGATGTGATTTTCGCTAAACTTCGTGTTGATTTAGGAGATTATCTGGATGACAGCCGACTGGCAGGATCCTAATCCAATTTCTCACATCAGAGGAACTACTTTAAATCTCAAAGATTCAAACCCGTAGTCTTTTAGTTGTTTAGTTTCTCTTTGTAGCTCTTTTTGGCTTTTAGAAGATGTTTTCTGTCTTTTTTTAAGTTGATTTGTATCTTTCGGTTGTTTTGTATGTCCTGGGGTCGTTTTTATTGTCGAGTCGTCTCTTGTTTTCAAAGTTTTTTTTGTCATTAAGGTCACATGTTATGCAAAATACAATTTACCACGTTTTTATAACATTAATATGTGTCCCTAGTCTGTCTACAAACCAACTAAATTTTGAGAAAAGTCCTTCCTTCCCGTCTTTTGCCAGCTCCATTTTTGTGCTCAAAGAGGCTGTTACCTTCATGACATCACAAAGGGCAGTAACCCCTCCCCCAGGTGGGTGACATAACCACAGCTAGGTGTTTGTTCTGCCCTTCTTAACCTAAACAATCAGGCCTGGAGCCAGAAAGCCCGAGCCACCCCAGCCCTTCCAGAGAGGGGGCGTGGTCAGACACAGCTCATTTACATTTAAAGCTATAGACACAGAAACAGCCTGTTCTGATCAGGGCTGAAATAGAGGGGTTTATAGGCATAATCAAATACAGGATCAGAGTGGATTTATAACAAGAAACTTCACAGACGTGTTTTTGGAGAGCTCTAAGACTTATTGAAACTTGTTGAAAAGGAGTAAAATATGTGACCTTTAAATGTTTAATTATTTCTCCTTTTTTGTTGTTTGGTCTGTCTGTAGGTGTTTTACGTCTTTTGTCCCTTTTGTCGTTTATTTGCTTGGCTTGGTGGTAGTTTTGTGCGTAGTTGTGTTGTCTCTTAAGATGTTTTCTTTGTGCCTTTTGGTCTTTCTGTTGTTTTTTTTAATCTTTTAAAAGTTATTTTGGTCCATATTTGTCTGTGTCTCTTTTTTGTCTGTAGTTATTTTTTTGTCTTTTGGTTTCTTTTGCGTTTCTTTACAGTTATTATATTTACATTAGTCTGTGTATTTCTTTTTTTATCCCCTTTACAAATGCATTGTGTTTGACTGAAGTTATTTGGTGTTTTGTGACTCCTTTGTGCAGTTGTTTGGTGTCTCTTTGAAGCAGTCTCGTGCTGACGGTATTGTCTAGTGTCTCTTGATAATTCTTTAGTCACTTTTATGATTAGTTTTTAAGTTGTCTTTGTAGTCCTTTGTAATTTTTGTAGTTTCTTTATGTTATGTCGCTTTTGTCTCTTGATGGGTTTTTTTCGTGCCTTTGTGGTTTCTATGTGTCGCACAGTTTGACATCTTATTAAGCGGCTCTGGATTAGGAGCCCCCCTGACCTCTTTGGCCTGTTTCCATTTGACTCATTTGGTATTTTTAGCCATTGGTACAGCTTGAACATGCTGTACATTACGGTATACTTGCACATGCCTCTGAATTAAGTCCTGGTTGTGTTTTCCTTCTGCCAACTTGAGGAGGAAAGTGTTGCAGTCAACCAGCAGCGGCATGCAATCTTGAGTCACATTACAGTCATTACAGACCTCATTTAAATAGACAGGGGCCTCCTTTGAGAGCGCTGGAGCTGCGGTAGTGGTGGGCTGATCATCGCTGCTACTCATCATTAGTGCCACGTACTGCTTATTAGCTGTAAAGTCAGGTGGCAGGCCGTCAAGAAGACAGGGTCACCTAATGATGACACGTGATGACCCGCAGCCGCTTACCTCACGCTGCAGCTGTTCAAATGTCAAAACATCAGTTGCTAGACTCAAAGACATCTGGTCCAGAGGCTTGTCAGCTCAGGAGAACTTTATTAATTTGCATGCTCCATTACTTCTTCTTCTTCTTCTTTTTTTTTTTAAACCTTCAATCCTCTCTCTATTTAGCGGAGAGCGTTACTGACTTCTGGAGGAAAATTTCTCGCCACCCACCTTGTTGAACCTGAACACAACATGAGCCTCATGTCCTCAGGGTTGTCTTTGTCTCGGTCTGTGCTCTGATTTCCTCTACATTTGGCTAAAGTATACACTCTGTGGTGTGTGGGATATACAGTGTGTGTGTGTGTGATATACCCTCAGAGGTGGGTTTTAGAGAGTAGCAGCAGAAAAACTAAAAACGGACAGAAGATTTCCACATTTCAGGCAGGTTGTGTTCAGTGTTGTTGCCTGACACACCAGGATTTAAACTACAGCACATCAGAAACACAGGCAGAGGAGACAGGAGGTGTGAGGCATAACATGTTCCTTGTAAGTATTCTGAGCTGTTTTTAAAACTTTTAGAGAACTTCCATTTTTTAACCTTTATGTTATTCTGAAGTCCCATTGAGATGAAAAATCTTAAATAAAAGAGACACCTAGACAAGGCCAAAGTCAAAGAGTCAAATCAAAAGACATCACATATGCACTCCTGAAAATATAGGACTGCTCCAGATATTCCCCTGGCCTGACTGTTCACATATGCACCGGAGACTTTCCCTGTCAGACGGGAGGGGAGGCCCAAAGACCTGACGTGAAAACGCGCACGGAGCAACAGAGTCTTATATACGTATATATATATATATATTAACAACTTACTGACAAACAGAAAACATAATGCAGCCTTTAAACAAAAGAAAACAAAAGTGCATCTCCATTTCTTTGAAACAACGGCATTGACTGTATCATCTAACGTTTTGCAGGAAAGCGAGATAGCACTTCCAAAAATGTTGAGTCTTACAGTGGTCCAAATTGAAGCGTTATTTTCCTCCTTTTATCATCCATAAAATAGAAAAAAAAATCAGAGTGGGTTTCCTCTACACTGCGCCAATGCTCCTCCTCTTCATTTTCCCTTCATATGCCCCCTCCCTTCCTTTCCTCCTCTCCTCTGAGATGTTTTAATAGCGCCAGAACAAACATGGGTTGAGGGGAAAAAGTCTCGCCTGCCAAAATTAGACCCCCAACTTTCTCTGTCTCCCTCTGTGCACTGCCACACTTCTTCATATGCAGTAAAAAAAAATTTTTTTTTTTTAAAAAGCTACGAAGTAGACGGCGGGAGAGCGGAGGGAGTGAAAGAAAAACAGTGTAAGCGGGATAGGAGTGGGAGGACGGCACCATTAACACTCAGGGTCGCATGTTGTTCTTTGATTCCCGGGGTCTGCGGGGTCATCGGCGTTCAGGTGTGATTAGCTGCGTGGAGCCGACGGGAGGTTTAGCTCTGAGCTCAGATCAGAGGCACTTAATAACTCTGAACTGAGGCCTGCATGGCAAACTGCTGACACTCTCAGAGGAGGAAAAACGGTCTGTGGCGCAATCACGCACTCTCTGCTTCGTCTTTCTTATATGTTTTTTTTTTCTCCTTGTTTGATTTTAACAATTAAAATAATCGGTATGATTAACTGGATCTTCATACACAAAAGGATTGTAGAACCGTACATGGTAAATGATAAAAATGGACTTTAGCTTTTACTTTGCTTTTCTAGTCTTCTGGCTACTCAAAGCGCTTTTACACCACAGATCACACCTACACATTCACACCCTGATGGTAGAGGCTGCTATGTAAATTAACTACTCCCATTCATACACATGCTCGCGCTGCCTTGGGGTTAAGTGTCTTGCACAAGGACACATCGGACTGTTACTGCAGCAGCCGGGGATAGAACCGCGGCCAAATGAGCCACTGCCGCCCGGGACTTGTTAGCTATTTTGTCTTTGCTTCAGCCACTTCAAGAAGAACATTTTTTTTAAAACAAGGTGGAAAACTAAAGTCATTGGTAATTAATAATTAGATTATAAGATACATTTATTTCCTGAAAAATGTGTCATGATTTGATTATATAGCGTTTGAAGCAGTTTGAAGGTTTACACGGGACACATCATCTACATGGTGTCAAAAGATTCTCATTTTCAAACAGCTACAATCAAAATTGTCATTAAAATAATGGCTCAGTTGACCTCTTATCAGATGTCAAAGTACAGCTGAAAGTGACTATGCTAATCCCATATAACTTTTTCATCACTGCACAGAGCTTTAGGCTCTTTCAGATCTTTGTTTTGGTGTTACGGGTGATAACAAATTCATTTTTTGAACCGGGCTGAAAACATTTTTATGTCTGCTGACAAAATGGACATTTTAACATGAGTGAGTGTGTGTGGGACTCAAGTGGACACTGAAGGAAGTGCAGTTTTTTACACGTGCTGCTGGCCTTAATGTACATTCATCTGGTAGCTGGAGATACAACTATAGATGAATGTTAATGTTGCTGCATGTCTGCTTAATGTGCACTGTCATCAAAGGTGTTGTGCTTGTTCATTCTCCTCCTAATTAATTTGTGTGTGTGTAGGTTTAAATTCTGGATTTCTTCTAGTTTGATTTCTAAAACACATCTGTTTCTCTATTTATGAAAGTGTTGACTTCCTGGATATAGAAGTTATTTTTTTAAATCTGACACGAGCAATAAACAGGCTTTCTGCAACACTGCCGCTGATCTCAGAGGCCGTCTGTGTTTATAATCGCACGGGCTTTCTCCCTGTTTGAAAAGATTAATAACACTACACCCTGCCTGTCAAGGCTGTTTAAATTTCTCAAGACTTTCCCCACCACTTTTCTCTCAACACTGGCACAAAAAAAAAAAGCCATTACAAAAATAGCTCGCTCCCCCCCCCTCTTCCCTCCACCCTGCCTCTCTGCTCTCTTTTAAAGCCACTCTGTGCTGCAGAAGAAAGAGGACAGGTTTAACAAAGACCAGATTTCTCTCAGTGCTGTTTTTTTTCTGGCTTCTTTTTTTTTTTTATCTATAATTTGACCTTTCTGCCCCGAGCTTATCTGCAAACTTCCTGTCATTTTCTGCAATACTGTGTCCTTTTTAAAAAAAATGTGTCGAGAGATACTTTCCTGCTCTTCATTGTTTTCCTCTAAACATAAAAAAAGCTCTTAAAACTTAAATCTTATTTCATATATGGATCTTTGCTAAGAATCACTCCAACCATCCTACTACCCTGAATGAGCCCCTTGGAGTCATACCTTTGTCTTCATGTTAGGACTACGGATTAAATTTAGATTTCATGCTAATTGCGGCATATTTAAATGGATGCTACACATGCTATGGATTGCTGACAAATAATGTGCACTGTCCTAATTCAATAAAAACAAATAAAAAACACTCACATTACTGGGGACAGGAGTGAGTTGGATTCTTCTTTTGGGACTTGGACTTGAACACAGGGAACTTGTGTTGGTTATTCAAGAGGCTTTAACTAAACATTACAAACACAAATACAGTGTAACTTTTCCTGCAACCTCATTGTGTGTAAACATATCCTACATGTCCCTCTGTGTGCACTGCAAGGAAACACCAACACAGAGGATGACTGTATAATTAGCCAGCCGTCAACACATCAGATTTTATTGATCTCGGAGTTGACATGACGAGGACAGAACTGCAATCCAATCACACAGCCAAAGCTTCAAAGAGTTAAAGAACTAGAGGAGTGCTTTTGACTCTGAATGGTCCTGACTGAAACGTTGTGTGTCCCTCTCGTAGCGCTGCACGAGCTGACTGACAAATTGGTTTACGGAAGTAGCTTCCAGAATGTGTAATGACTTGAAGTTGTCAGACTAAGTTGATGTTGAAGCTTGCTCGGGCTTGCTCCAAAACAGTGTTTGGCTCTGAAATACGACTGTACAGTAATCATAATAGATTTATGGACAGCCTGAAACGTCTTTTCTCTTCTTCTTCATCAGCCGCTGAGATAGATTCATACTTGGCAATGTCTGTGTGATCAGTATTTAATTTAATATACATCAGGTAATTACACATTGTGTGCCCTCTGGGTCTCAGAGGAGGATGAGGGGAGGCCGCCGCCGAGTGGTTCTTATCTCGCAAACATCAGCAAAGCATTCAGAATCCACATCAATTCAGTAACAACGTGTCAAAACATTTACTCTAGCTGCAGTTATTTGGAATAATTAATTAACAGATCAGTTACAAATATTTTGCTTTAAGCTATATCTTGCACCACTCTCTCGATCTCGACCGACAGGCAAAGGAACGAGCTGACTAATCGTCTACCTGACATTCAACATTCAACATTCGACATTCTAATATTCTAATTCTCATTTGAGAAGCAGGATAAAAGTGTCACATTTCTCCTGCTATGAGGTGCATGTGTGAACAATTAGGCCTACCTGAGGAAGATTTCAGGGGCAGCCTGAATGAAGTTCAGATACAAATAGCTTCTTCATCCTCATTTGAGCAACAATTTAATTTCTTTTTTCATTCATTTAGATGAACATTTGGTGTCATGTTTGATAACGAGGCACGCTTTAGCCAGAGAGATCGGCTGGTTTACACTCAGATCTCCCATTTGAAACCAAGTCTACCTCTCAGCCCGCCCTCAGAAAACAGAGCGTGCGGTTTTTTTCCCCCCTCACAATAGGCTCTTAACTCAGACTGTGGACCCCGTGTGTGCTGCATTGAGAAACTCTGGATTTCGGTTTCACTTCTCCTCACCTCAGTGCCAGTGTCAACACGGCTGTGGTTCTCAGACGCTGGCCAGGATTGATGAGGATTTGCTCCACACCGCAAGCATCGCACCCTTTTCAGACTGAGGGGATGACAGGACCTCTTAGTTCCTGGACGCACAGACCCCTTTGACACTTTCTGATACACTTCAGCTCTCCACGTCTGACTAACACAGGGGTGTTCTGCTAAACCTCTTTCAATTAGGGAGAGTGGGTTAACAAAATATGGATTTGGAACTCTTTGAGACGCTGTTCAGAGCTCTGCTAGGGTTCTCAAATAGCTGAAGGCGTTTTCCCACTGCAGGAACTTCTTCATAGTTCTAGGAACTGTTGGAACCCTGCTCCTTTTTTATTCATTCTGCACCGCAGGAACTATGAACTATTTTAGTTACTAAGAAGCCCATTAAGAGAAACCTTTTTAGCTCCTGCTTAAAAGTACCATGTAGGTATCATGGCTGTGCAAATGCAGACAGAAAAAAAGTTCCCAGGGAACTACCTGACCTAGGGGATAGTACCTCTTCACAAAGTCCCAAGAACTTTTTGGTCCGGAAACACCTTTTGTAATCTGCCAAACATTAAAAATGGATAAAAGGTCTTCTGTAAAGTGTTTAAATGTATATGTTTTTTTTTAGAAATGTGTATTTAAAAAGAGGCTGTCGTCTTTTAAGCAGAGGGCTCATGTCAAGTGGCAGTAGCTCAGTCTGTAGGGACTTGGGTTGAGAACCAGTCTGGGAAGTGGTCTGGTAGCTGGAGAGGTGCAAGATCACTTCCTGAGCACTGCTGAGGTGCCCTTGAACAAGGCACCAAACCCCCCCGACCACAACTAGTTCACACACACAGAGCTTTGCTTTCTTCCCTTTCTCTTTTGGTTAATCGACCACCGCTGCTTTCTCCTTTGCAGCTTTGGTCTCGGAGCCGGTCTACGAGCTGAACAGCGACACCTACAGGCGCGGGGGTCATAGGTCGTTGAGGTTCCAGAAATTTTAGGGAAATAAAGGACATTTTTTTGATTTCCTTTTGATTTATCGATGCTAGGGGGCGGGAAATAGATAAAGTATCATGAAAAAATGTTTCATTGTGTTTAGCTACACTGCTGCACAAGGAAAAACAAAACAAGCCTACGGAGGCTTTTCTCACCTCTTCTAAGCATGTCTGGATCAAGACTGTGACTTCTTTTTTCTTTTTTTCCCCCCTCCTGTCTCTGAATGTTTTTCCCCACACGCAGTCACACAAAATTTGCACACTACATAAAACTCCGAGTCAGAGAAGTGCACACACAGTCACTCTTTACAAACCCTATCTCTCACACGTGTTGAGCTAAGCCCTCGGCGGGCCTTTAATTGCCGTCTTGTTGTGGATTCTTTTTAGCGTGGTGCTGATTGATTGGGGATCAGCGCCCTAATATGGCTCACCTGGGACAGAACCTTTGACACGGCCTGGTCCCAGGGCGCTGACACGGTTTGAAACCAAAGATCCCAGCGCAGCCCCCTCCCACAAAGCCTGGATGCCTCTGTGCTGAATGCTGCCCAGGTCAGGGGGGGCTTCACACACATATTCAGACACACACACACACATGAACACACATGTCGGGGGGGGGGGGGGGGGGGGGTGGCATGATGTGCAGCCAACTTTAACCATTAGAGTCATTTACATTATTAGGCGTCCGTAAAGGCACAAGTCTGTCTCAGCGCTCGTAACCACACACAGCGAGTTTCATACGACACTCTTTATGAACGCGGCTTTCACACTCAGCTTAGACAGGGCCCACTTCCTGTTTCCTGTTTCCCAGAATCCCCTGTGTCTGTCTGTTAGGTGATTCTGGTTGGCAGGTCTGGTCAAGGTCAGGTCTGGCAAAGTGTGTGTGTGTGTGTGTGTGTGTGTGTGTGTGTGTGTGTGTGTGTGTGTGTGTGTGTGTGTGTGTGTGTGTGTGTGTGTGTGTGTGTGTGTGTGTGTGTGTGTGTGTGTGTGTGTGTGTGTGTGTGTGTGTGTGTGTGTGTGTGTGTGTGTGTGTGTGTGTGTGTGTGAGTCATGGTTCTCCCTGAGGGGGTTAAAATGCCTAAAAAGAGTTTGGGGGGGTGTCTCTGAACTTTGCCCTTAACCTCCTATGAACACACACACACACACACACACACACACACACACACACACACACACATGCACTTCTACATGAAAAAAAAGCACACCTAAATACTGAAAAGTAGACAGAAAGTGTTCTCTCTTCGACCTCAGTGTTTGTATTAGAGTGTGTAAGAGAAACACAGCGACCTGGAGTCTCTCTCTGCACAAGTAGAGCTTTTGTTTGCACTTTGGACGCATATCTTGCAGCCTCGGCCAGATGATATTTACCAATTTGTGGTGATTAGTTGGATCAATGCTGTTTTGAAGTCGAGAGTGTAGCCGAAACGCATCAATCGGTTTTGTATTTATTAGTCCTGGCGCCGAACAAATCAAATCAAATGACCGGAGGACATTATGGGTCGGAATAAAGCACAAAAAAAGAGTCAGAGCTTCAAACTGAGCTTCTAAGGAAAACATTTAAATGTCAAGTTCAGACACTAGAGATCTGGTCAAATGAGGACCGATGAGGTTCCTTCTCATCACAAGCCTCCTCTAAAAAAAAACCAAAAAAAAAAACTCTTAAACAAGTCCTCTCCGGATTCACACAGGAACAAACTTCACCCTAACAAATTCAATTTGTTATGTCTATATGCAGACAACCATGTACTCTACTTACAATGGTGCTAGTGTCAAAAGGATCATCAGCTATATAGCTTGTCATTTCCCCCTTTGAGGAATCTAATAATGTCAATTTAATGAAGCCAAAGCGGCCTGAAAGAAGGCCCGAGAGTCAACTGTGGTGCACGAGGCGAGCTTTTTCTGAGGCTGCTTGACGACACAAGGAGAAACGTGTTACTAGTTGCCTGCTGTCACTCATATTTTCAACTAATGGATATGCATTTTTTTTTTTTTTTTAAGATACAATCAATTTGCAGAAGGGTACAGATGTGAGTGGAACCTGAGTGGGTCCCTTTAAGACCCTCGGGCTCTTGTAGCCAGTCATCCAGTTTAAGATCAACCAGGGGATGGATCAGCTAAGGGGAGGTGGAGATTCACCTTTCTTTTAATCCTCTATTATTTTACCTTGGTTTGCCTTTAATTATCTACCACCTCTTCAGCTCTGAACGTTCTGAATGTTGCGCTCTGATGTGGGTTTCATGTGAGGGCAGAAAAGGCACCAAGGAAGAAGAATAAGACCAACCAGTGTGCAAGTCATCGGCGAGTCATCGTCAAGTCATGCAGCTGCGATTTGATATAATGGATGTATTCATGGCTGCAGAGAGTTCACTTAGGATTTGATTTATTATTGACTTGTAACAAAGTCTGATACTTTCTTCGGATGATTGCTTGTTACCATACAAGTCGTACTTTCATCATGGCATGTTTAACAGCTCTGTTTGGCTGTGTGGAGGTATTATGTTGGATTTCCTTTAAACCACACGTAAGCCTTTTTCTGTTTGTTTCTGTTTCCCACCGACACCTCTGACAGCAGCGTGTGTACAGAGGGATTATTTAAGAGCCGCACAGTGCGACAGTGTTTACCTCCCCCCCCCCACAATACAGGCCCTTTTATTGAGTCCTTATCGCTCTCATCGAGGATTACTCCACTTTCCTCAGGAGCCCGCGCTCCTGTTCAGACGTGTGCGTTCCTGTTCCTCGAGCGTCGTCAGTCGCCAGTCAGCCAAAACATGTGTCCTCCTGTCTTCTTTAAGTGTCTGCCTTTGTGTGTTCAGATCGGGATCTGTGATCTAGGCAATGAGCTGTCGTAAATCATGCAGGAAAAGTGTGTGTGTGCGTGGGTGTATATGTGTGTGTGTGGAGAGGGGTTGAGGGGTTACATGTTGTCTAAATCACAGAAGTAATTTAGCTCTCGGCCATCTCTCCTTTTTCTTTGCTTTTTCCTGTTATTATTGTTTCCACGCGGATGTTTCAAGGCAGCCTGGAGTCAATTCAAGGAGGGAAAACGAAAGACAGGATTTTTTTACTGCAGAGAAAATAAAAAACAGGCATCAAGTTTATAATGCTCTGAACGCTCCTATAAATAGATCGTACACCTGAACATGTAGTGATTTGGACGTTCTTGACTGACTGAACAATACAAGTCGTTTATGAGTTACCTGTATCACCTTGACCTTTACTTTATCATGAGTATATTAATCAACCAGCTAAAAGTTCTCATGGCTAAAATAACGGACAACCTCTACGGATGATGAATAGAAGATTTTAAAAACATAAATGTAAAGTCCAAATAAATATTATTCACAATCTGAACTTATTAGACATAGAACAATACATTTATAAGGTCAGACTTTATATGACTTAGTACAGTGTGTTTTTTTAAGTGAGGGAGCCAGTCCCCCCCGAAGGGTCGCTAGGAGCCGCTAAGGGGGTTGTGGAAACTTGGAGGTAAGAAGGGGGGGTATGGATATAAACCATACAGATCAACTTATAACGTTATTTGTGACAATGACATTTTAATATGTTTTTTTTTGTTAATAATCACTGAATATCAGCATCTATGTATTCACTTTCTATACTCATCTCTCTGAAACTATGACACACTAAAAGACATTTTTGAATTTCATGAATAAATTAAATGAGAATTAAAAAAACAAAACATTTACTGTTACTATGGAAATGTAGAATGAATTGAAGACGTTTTGGAATAGGGGGGAGGGGACCCCCCAGAGACTACATGATATATGTGGGTTCCTGCTGGTCTACATCATGGCCACTTTGAGAGTTTGGGAACCCCTGACTAGAATTAACATTTTTATTATTGTCTTACATCAATTAGCTCGTCTTTTTTTTTCCTTTTCATTTCTGTCTTTCTAAAAATGCTTTGTCTCTACTTGTGCGTTAAATGTTTGAAACGATATGAAATACTATGGCTGTAAAATGTAAACTGGATTTTAGATGAATCAGTTCTTCTTGGTTTCTTTTCTTTTGTGTTTTGTTTAGTGAATAGAGTCGCAGATCGACTGATACTTTGTACTTTGACATTGTAAAATGAATAATTATCCTGAAAAGGGACGAGACAAATAAATACTTAAAAGGGAGAACAAAAATAGATGAAGGTTTCATGATAACTCTGTTTTTATTTAAAAGCGTTCAGACGTCGTACCCAAAGCTCCAAGCTGTCATGAGACATCTCCCCGTATTTCACATCGTCTTTCTTCCTATGCTTCACTTTTTCTGTCCCTTTCTCTCATACTCTTTTTCATCTTTTAATTTTCCCATTTCTTGAAGTCTGTCTTTGTCATTTGTTTTCAGGGATCTCTGCAGCCCATAGGTCACTGATTAGTCAAACAAAGCTGCCCCCTTTCCCGCTCTACTAATGGATTCTACTGTCTAACCTCTGCGCTCCATTTGTTTGTATGTCTCTGTCCAAACACCACCGCGTTTATGTTTGGTTTTAGGACAACCATTAGTCTCCTGTCCTGCTAATTGACAGGCTGATTGACACCCTTACTCCCCCAAACCCCCCTCTCCCCTCACCCCCTCATCTGGACCCCTGACACCCTGCAGCCCTTAAGGGAAGTGATGTCACCGGTCGGGGAGCGCTGTGAGGAGTGATGGGATTGATGTAGGCTCTTTTCATGCATGTCGAATCATCATGTATGTGTTAACCCTTTAATTAAAGGTCTTAAGCACAGTGACACTCGTAGCCTGTGTGGGCAGAGCCTTATAAATACTTTAGTTGAGTTCAGACGTGCACATTTACCTCCAGCTCTGAGAGTTTTTCTGTTGGACTATTTCGATAAGATCAGCACGCAGGTTTAACTCAGTGAAAAAGCTAAAAAATAAATACATGTTAACTCTATTTATAATCAAGAGTATTTCCACAATCTGTAGTTTCAGTAAGGCCTAAAATAACATTTGCCTGTTGTGTCTTCTCTGGGAAAATTCCTCAAACTCATTCGAAGTGATGCATATTCATTTCCTGGCAGAAGAAAGAATAACTTCTTTGAAATAAATACAATTTACTCTTTATTAAGGTGCGATAACCACCCAGCCTCTAGCCCTGGTAAAAAAAAAACTCTTTGGATGTTATGCTACCTACATGTAGACTTTAGTATGGGTCCATAGCAGGTACTGTTGGCAGTGGTGTTTCCGGGGGGGGTTTGAACCCCTGAATAGTCGGCCACCCCAGTCGAAAAAAAACATTGGACACACCTCTGACTGTAGCCTGTTCTATAAACCTTACAGACATGAGATATGACTCATATCCTTGCTGTGGAGACTGGCTCAATACATTAAAGGAATCCTAACATAAAGAATTAGATGAGCTCCATTAAATAAGCTTAGCTAACAGACCCTCTTGATGGTGTTTGCAGAATTATCTAGGGGAGGAAAAGAACATCTATACCATTACATTGCATTGTAATGTATGTCCTGTTCTAACTTACCTAACTTTAACCCCCTAAATGCTGCATATTTACCTCAATAATAACTGTCGTGCTGAACGGTGGTGCAGTGGTTGGGGCTGTTGTCTGACAGCGCTGAGGTTTCTGGTTCGGATCTCACTTGGACAGGTGCCTCTCTGTGTGGAGTTTGGTGGTTGGGTTCTCTCCGGGTGTTCCGGCTTCCTCCCATAGTCCAAAGACATGCTCCTTATGTTAATTGGTGACTCTATTTTTTTTTTTTGTGATCAAATATTTGTTGGATATTTTTCAATATGGGTAGGCAGGAAACAATTACATTAGTTCCATTGTGCAGAACAAGGCATACATTGTGAAACTACAGCACCTGCCTCCATTTTGGCTCCCTGTCAGTGAAAATCACCAAACCCAGCAGCCATAATGTGAACTACAATTCAACTAATAGGCACAGGATTTTATTTATATATATATTTATTTATTTGATAGGACAGTGGATAGAGTAGGGAATCAGGAGAAAAAGAGAGAGAGAGTGGGGAATGACATGCGGGGAGTTGAACCGTGCTGCCCACTTTGAGGACTTGACCCTCTGCAGCTGGGGCGTGACCTAACCACTAGGCCATCTGTGCCCCGCAGTTAATATTTTCCATAAGCTGATACTGTTCTATCATGCCTGCCACATGAATTACTTCTTTAAAGTTATTGTTGCCAACGTTTCCCCACTAATATCCTGTGTTTGTGATTTGCTGAGTATGATATCTTGTGGTACCTTTTAGAACTGTAAACAAGAAGATTAATGCTGAACAGATTTGAGTTCTCTCATCTGCTCTTCTATCGTCTGTGTCAGAAATACTTTGAGAAGAGGAGCGGTCTCTTGAGGACAGCGACCTCCTTGATTGTTCATTGTGTACTCTCTCTCTCTCTCCTCCACTCTGTCCATCCGCTCCTCTCCAGAACCACAACGTGTCTTAGATTAGTAGCTGGACACTTTCCCTTTAATACAACCCCACACCCCACGCACACACACACACACACACACACACACACACACACACACACACACACACACACACACACACACACAAACATGTTCATGATTAATCTCTGAAAAGGCAAATTGGACTCATTGAGCTCCAGAGCATATTTATAAAAGTCGAGTATCTATCGGATGCATTTCTTTCAGGTCAGCTCATTAACTTCCTGGATTTATGGATTTACAGCCAATCAAACACATTTCACCAAAATAACTGAACGCACGCCATGAGATTTAGTCACAAAGTCATTCATTCAGAAGACTCTGTAGACTTGTATGATTTATTCCATCGCAGCACAAAATCCTGCCTGGATTTTGTTAATATTAGTTTATTGTTGCCAGGTTTATTTTCTCCTCTTTATAAATGTTGTCTTCTCTCTCCTGAGTTAATTTAAAAAGACTAAATTAGGAAGACTGGAGTGGAAAATGTAACATTTAAGTTTTTAGATTGAACTTTTTCCACTCCTGCGCTCGCGCACATCACTTTCTGCACATGTGCACAGTGTTTGTTTTTTTTTAAATGTGCAGAGAACAGTCATGAACCATCAGAGTGTATTGCAGTGCTGCACAGTAAACAGCTGAGAGAGCCAGTGTCACTCTGCTCGCACCGCCCAGCTGTGGAAGTATTTCTGCACAAAGATGTGAATCAGGATCGGTCGTGAAAGAGCAGCATGGCTCACCCCTTCATAAATAAAGAGGTTGGATGACATTTGATTGGTCAGTGAACTGCTGTCCCCGTACTTCCTTGAAGTCTTTTGGTGAGTCTCTCCGTTGTGCGTAGATCTGGATTATAGATCTGGACTCAGAGGGAAAGACTTCTCCTTGTAATTAACCGTAATAAAACATTACAAGGCGAGCCCGTGGCGTTGGTGTGTAAAATAAAAGGCCTGAACGGTCTCAACTGTTCACACAAATAGAAACCACACTTGGCTCTCGTGGCCTGGGACAGCACTCACACACACACAGAGAAACAAACGGACACACACCAACAACACACAACAACACAACAGTTGTGTCATTTCTGCTGCTCTGGACAGGATGCAGACACTTCATTATTCCGTTCATACTTCAGTCTCAGTATGCCAAAACAATAATACAGAAACAGTGAGGAGACGATCTGGGCTGAACTAGTCCCGTTAAGGCCGCTCAGACCGGGCAGAGTTGTAATTTGACTGCGGGGATCCTGCTCTCCCTTCTCATTTACTTGTCTGTGTTACTTTGTGTGTTGTGTGTGTGTGTGTGTGTGTGTGTGTGTGTGTGTGTGTGTGTGTGTGTGTGTGTGTGTGTGTGTGTGTGTGTGTGTGCGTGAAGAAGTGTGTGTGTCCAAAATCCTTTGTGATGCACAACCAAACAAACCTCTCAGCTGCCTCGATACATTCCAGCCTTCAATTGGTATTGTGTGTGTGTGTGTGTGTGTGTGTGTGTGTGTGTGTGTGTGTGTGTGTGTGTGTGTGTGTGTGTGTGTGTGTGTGTGTGTGTGTGTGTGTGTGTGTGTGTGTGTGTGTGTAGTTGTCTTTCAGTTATGACTTTCATTGGGCTTCGTACATATTTTCACGTGTTTTGTATTTGTAAAATTTGTATTTTTTTTGGGGGGGGGGGGCAGGAAACAAAATAGGTATAATAAGATAAACTACATGTCATGTAATAATATCTGTATTTTCATACTTCAGCCTTGTGTTTGTTCGACCGTGTCGTCCCTGTGTAAAGCACATTGAGTTGAAACGTGCCACAGAAATGAGGCTTCACTGCACGTTTCTGTACTATTTAAGAATACAGCGATATTAACACTTTAATATATGTATGACCGGTGAAGGGGCTGACAGTTTTTCCAAATAACTTGAGTGGGCCATTGGTGTGTCCAGAGGGGAAACCATCACCCTTGAAATCTGATTGGCCACCTCATCTTCATCGTGTGATTGGTTGTTTGCCTTCAGTCATGTGTAGAATAAATCTTAGAACACATGTTGTATCTCTGTGGTGTACCCTTAGGAATATAACCTCTTCATGATGCTTCAGTGTAAATAGTTCCAATACATGAGGTTTGTGTCACCCCTGCAGAGACGTCAGTGCCCCAGTTAGGCCCCCCCCAATCCAAACGGCCCCGACACGCCCCTGGTGTAATGATGGGAATTAAGACTCTCTAGTGATCATGATCATTTGGCTCTGCTCGGTTATAGGCCAACTCTTCATTTTGAATCATTTTGTCTTTTATTAAATCATAAAAATGCAGCATTGTTTTGTCCTATGATTGATATGTGTGCATGCATTTCACTGAAATCATTCATTGCTATTGTACTAAAACCTATAATTCAGAATAAGACTATTTAACGTGGTGTTTGGTATGAAATATTAATGTTATACCACCGGGCACTAGATGTGCCTGTTGCTGAGCGGTGTGGAGAATAGTTCATCATTTTTCTTTGTGTCATGAATCAAATAATGAACAAAATAGGAATAAAAGGAAAACAGCTCTCAAAGGGAGACGTCGTTTAGGAGACGGCATGTTCACGATCGACACATCACTACATCATGGAGTTGACAACTTTGCAAAGATGTGTGTATTAACCTTCTAATGATTTGTATGGCAAGCACATCGTCAATATTTGAACAGAGCAGTGAGGACTACTTTTAATTTAAGTAAGTACTTCTTCTGATTTCTTCCTCAGGATCCTTTTCTGTTTTTCAACTTTTTTTCCTGTGAAGTTTTCTGTAGTTTGCAAATCTTACCATCTCAATGTAGCTACCTCAAAACTCTGCGAGTCTGTGTTCCTTTTCATACTCTTCTGTAAATACATCCAGAAGAGTTTCAGCCCACTTAATCAACAATCCCTCATCTTCTCGCTCTGGCTTCTGAATCTTTCATTACAGCTTTATTACAGGCATCATTTTCACCTTCAGAGATGATCCTCTTTGCCAAAGGAAAATGTCTCATGTGGCAGTTTGTGGCTTGATGAAGGGGTGTTAAGCTCTCTGCAGGCACACCGCAACATGAACTCAGTATTAGCTGTGTCCACATTTTAGTAGAAAATCACATATTCCAAAGATACGATCAGCTTAAAACTGTATTAAGCTGTAAATGTAGCGTTACCATATCTCCATGGAATCAGGGGTATGCAGACCACTACCCTATAGTTCTGTGTGTGTGTGTGTGTGTGTGTGTGTGTGTGTGTGTGTGTGTGTGTGTGTGTGTGTGTGTGTGTGTGTGTGTGTGTGTGTGTGTGTGTGTGTGTGTGTGTGTGTGTGTGTGTGTGTGTGTGTGTGTGTGTGTGTGTGTGTGTGTGTGTGTGTGTGTGTCCACGTCTGGAAAGCCCATTTAGACCTGCACAGAGAGGGGTAGAGAGAGAGAGAGAGAGAGAGAGAGCGAGCTGACCTTGGCCTTTCAGTCACTTAACACTACTCAGAGAAACGAAACCTAATGACCTCGTTCTCACACCAAAACTCACACACACACTTAAAAAGCTGTGTTTGTGTGTGTGTGTGTGTGTGTGTATTTTTCATGTGCTTCTACTAACCTGTTCATACTCTCAACTAATGAAAGAGCTCGGTTTGTGGCTGTAATTTTCGAAATATGACGGTCTCGGTGCCGCTCTAGCATCAGTTTTGAACTGGACCTTCACAATAAAGCTTTCAAATTAGCAATCACAAATAAGCAATGTGTAGATTTGAATATATTATTGTGAAGTGTTTCATATGTAACCCTAACCCTAACCCTAAAACAAGTTGCAGTTTGGTTTTGTTTAGGCATCATAACATCTAGCTTCTGCATATCTGAGGCATGAAAACAGTTTAACAGCCTGTAGTTACAGTATGTTTGTTTTTTTTCAGTGCGTTGGTTTTCTGTGTGTGTGTGTGTGTGTGTGTGTGTGTGTGTGCGTGTGTGTGTGTGTGTGTGTGTGTGTGTGTGTGTGTGTGTGTGTGTGTGTGTGTGTGTGTGTGTGTGTGTGTGTGTGTGTGTGTGTGTGTGTGTGTGTGTGTGTGTGTGTGTGTGTGTGTGTGTGTGTGTGTGTGTGTGTGTGCGCGTGTGTGTGTGTGTGTGCGTGTGCGTGCGCATGTTTCACCAAGCACTCCCTCATATATGTTGTGGTTCTTCCTGGTCTTAAAGTCCCCATATGGCACGATTTAAAGCACATGGCACAGTGAGCTCACGCTGAGAGAAGGGCCGGCTGTAGTCAGCATGTGGTTTGTACGTGTGCACGTACGAGGAGTGTTTATACTGAACGAGAGAGGTAAGAGGTCAGGACTCAGAAAAGAAGACTTAATATAGAAAAACGCTGTGAAGGAAAAGGGACGACAAATTCAACAAAGGAAGTAAAAGCTGTGATCATCTCGCTCTCTCTCTCTCTCTCTCTCTCTCTCTCTCTGCATGTGTTTCAGATTATGTCTCATGATGACTTCTCTCTGCCATAAACAGGAATAAAGTCAAACAGCCAAACATTAATTCCTAATGCGGTTTTCATCTGTGCTGCGTAAAGGGATGTGTGTGTGTGTGTGTGTGTGTGTGTGTGTGTGTGTCTGTGTGTGTGTGCGTAGGCTTGTTTCAGATCTGTGACTTGAATTTGATTTATCTTTAAAACCTCATGGCTTCAGGCCAGCGTTAACACTTGAACTATCATAATTCTCACGCTGTTAGAAAGGCCTAACATGTTAATCATATCATTTAAATAATCAATACATCATTTAAGAAAAGCGGAGCTGTGATGTAAAGGAAAGTCATGCAACAGCCTCAAAAAACAATCGAAGTAAATATCCAGAGAAAATAAATGAATTTGAATGAAAGTGAACATTTATTCAATCATTGAGATCATAGATCAAATGTCCTGTTCCCATGGTTACGCTGCTTTCATTTCAACAGAGTGATTCCACCATACATTTAGTAAAAACACACTCAAAGGGGTTGGTGTTTATAGAGTTGAACTGAAGCGTTTCCCTCTATATAAGTGTCACTTCATAGTTTTGTGTTATATTCAAACGAACACTGACCTCTAGTGGAATTTAATTGTACTGCAGCGTTTTCATGCAACCTTTAACTGTGTCTGCAGAAGCTCTCGTCCTCTTTCATCTTTTGTTTAGTCGAGTATTTTAGAAGTTCTTATGTGGTCATTGTGTTGTGTTTTTCATATTTAATCTGTAATTTGGAGTAATATATTTTAATGTATATCAGAGATTATATTGTTGCAGTCTTGCACGGCTCTGTTTGAAACTTTCTGTCATGTTTTTGTTCCTTATTTTGTGTCTTCATTCCACACATGATTAGGCAATGTAAACCTATGTTGTTTCCAATATAAAGCCCCTTGGGACTGAGCTGAATTGGAATAACACACACAATGTGTCATCTCCGGACTGACTCGTATGAACCTCTTGTCTCCTGTGTCTCTGTGTGTTTCAGGGATGATTTTGATGAAGAGGGATTCTGTCAGCCGTACAGAGGCATCGCCTGCGCACGCTTCATCGGCAACCGCAGCATCTTTGTGGACTCGCTGCAGATGCAGGGCGAGATCGAGACGCAGATCACAGGTGAGAGACAAGGCCGGGGACGTTAATCTTAATTCTACTTCTACACCAGAAATAAGCACTCAAGTTTATCCTGCAGACTTTAGTTTTTGTTCATTACATGTTTTCCAGTTTCTGTTTCTAAAATGGTCATTTTCTGGCGGGGCATCTGTGTGGAGGCCAGCGTCCATTCAGGCAGGTGGACTGGGTTCGAGTTTTACAGGCATAAAAACCCAAAAGGAAATCTGAAAAAAAGGGCATTTTAACCTTATTATTATTTATTATACACACCTAGTGAAACATACATTTGATTTTTGCTATATAAGTAATCCTGTTTTTTTGCCGTCAACTGAAGTTCTGCTTTTATCCAAAAAGTCGACTCAGAATGTCTTTAACCCTGCTGCTATTTGTTTTATGGGCTACCAGGGCACACCCTCTGCATCCCCTCAAAGATTGAACACCCAGTGCAAAAGATCCCAATTAAGAATCTAAACACAGAGAATGTATTAGGCAGAGAAGACGAGGTCATTTCTAGAGTTCAGAGGAAGTTCAGCACAGTCACCACTCTGCATGAAGCCCAAACAGCCCACATGCTGGCTCATACCGTCCAACATCGTCTGTGTTGTTTTCTGCATGCAAATCTTCTCCAGGGTTACTTTAATGTGAATGTTACTGATTACACACGAGCAGAAGAGTTTGGAGGACAGAAGGTCATGAACCCCCGACTGTACTCTCAAACATCAAGGCGGAGTTCTAATGAAGATTTATGACACCACAGGATTGTACTGTAGGCTTCAGCAGGACTATAAAGCATCGATTAGATGTTCCTTTGGTAGCTATTTACTTTCTTAATTTAAAAATCACTTTCACTGATCTTCAGGCTCTTTTTCTTTTTATTCAAGCAGCATGTTCTGTTGGAACACAAGAACAACTGCCAGCTTCAGTTATACACTTTAAAAGAGCCTGTCTTCTGCATCTCCTGCAGAGCTGCTTCCCTGATAATCCCGACCACAGAAAAAAACACGTGTTTGTAATAACTCTGCAGCCACACTATGAATCACACATTTAAAGCTGCAGCAACCTCTGTCAGTTTCTCTTTTTGCCCTTAATTCACACTGTAAGATGAAATGAATAAACCTTTATCATTTCCCTCTTGAAGAATTCATCATTATCTTACATTTTAAAGTGGAAATATTTTCAAAAAGTGGGCAGGAAAGGGCGTTCTATCCTGCATTTAAGCTTTAAAACAATACACCAAACCGTGGCCGTTTTTCCCCCCGATGAACGCGCTCATCAGTTTATAAATGCAACAATGTTGTACTGCAGCTCTGGTCCAGATATGCAAATCATGTTAATGTAGGAATGAGACAAAAAGCTATATTTTCACCACGTCTTGATTTTTAAAAAAATTTAATTCATTAACCAAACAAAACAATTTAGTACAAACATAAACTGAGTTACTGCACAGCATGTTATTTGGGGGGAACGGGGGTCAGCCTTGCTTGCAGAGTGACCCTGTAACTGGTTTTGTGGGGTGTCCCCACTGTTCTCTCTCCCCACAGATTTTTTTTTTTTTTTTATATTTTAGTTTGGTATTTGATGCTGTTATTTTGCACAGTGGATAGAGTCAGAAATCGGGGAGGGAGCCCCAGATTAGAGTCGAACCAGAGCCACCAGCTAACCCCCGGCTACTGTCTCCCCCGTTGACACATTTCACACTGATTTTTTTTCTTTTTCTGAACATTTCTTTAGTTCATCTTTTTTTTTAAATGTGATTTGACTTGCAACTTAAATTCTTGCACTTCTTCGTTTTGTTTGTCCTGTTCGACTTGTCTTGTTGTCTTAATGTTTCTCGAACTGGCATAAAATATCTTCTACTTAAAAATCCAGGCAATGTTTCTTTTTTAATAAAAAGAAGAAGAATTAATTTAGAGACTAATGCAAGAAGAGGGGAAAACCAAAGTGACCAGAGGATTGCTTGTAAAGCTTCTTCCTGTTTTCATGAGTTTTGATGGATCATTAAGAGAATAAATGTAAGAATATATATCGAATATTTCATTGTAACTTCGTCTCTTATACGTTAAACTATGAGATGAATTATGCTAAACTGCTTCATGAAGAGAACTTGATGAATTGACTATTCCTCTGTTGCCTCTCTTCTTCTCAGCCGCCTTCACCATGATCGGCACATCCAACCACTTGTCCGATCGTTGCTCCCAGTTTGCCATCCCCTCTCTCTGCCACTTTGCCTTCCCGACCTGCGACCGCAGCACGGGGACCGACAAACCCAGGGACCTGTGTAAAGACGAGTGCGAGATCCTGGAGAACGACCTGTGCAAGACGGAGTACATCATCGCCCGCTCCAACCCCATCATCCTGAAGAGACTGAAGCTGCCTAACTGTGACGACCTGGCTGCCTACGACAGCCCCGAGGCTGCCAACTGCCTGAGGATCGGCATCCCCATGGCCGAGCCCATAAACAAGAGTAAGACCGGCTGATTGGATAGTTTCTGACTTCTGAAGGGTTGGTGATGTTAGCTTCTTTGGGAATCACCAGCATTTACGTCCCCTAATAGTTGAACTCATGCCCGCCTGTCTGCAGCAGTAGGGACGTCGTAGGCATCATGGATTAGACAGTGAAGTCACCGTCATACTGAAGTAGAAAGACGGCAACCAAACACTGTAAATACACACAGACAAAGCCTGAGTGGTGTCACCTTTTAGTTTCTGAAGGGCCCTCTGTCAAGCTTTCGTTCAACCTATCGCCAGGCAAAGAGCTGGAGCGGAGGCGGGGCTTTAAGCATCCTGACAAACGGCTACAACACGGCCACTTGCACTCTGATCTGTCACGCCACTAATTATGCATTATGCACTCTTATCTTTCATAAAAATCAAAACGGGGGAGTTCTAAAACAAATCACCCCCCTTTCCAGTGTGTGCAGATTAAAAGATCAACTATCAGACCAAAATTATTTTCTGTACCAGGCTGTAAATTATTTCTGCTGTCAAACGGACATTTCAATACGGGGTGTGTATGGGACTTATGGGTCTTTTGGAGCCGGTCTCAAGTGGACACTCAAGGAACTGCATTTTTTTTTTTTGCCCTTCCTTTTTTTCCTCTCAATTTTTCAACACTGGAGGTTGAGCTCGTCAGCAACAAAATATGCGTCTTTGTATGCGAATGTGCTGAGTGACGTCTTCTAATCACCCGTAGAGGAAGCAGACAGAACGCTCCACTGCTCTTCCACTCTGTTGTTGGAACATGTACAGTAGCTTGTTTAGATACGACTGCGAAAGATGAAAAAGCAATTCGATTCAGAAAGCAAAGACGCAACCACGAAGCTACTAAAAAATGTAGTTCAGATAGTGCAGCTAGTGCCCAACACTTGAAACAAATCATGCTTCTTACAAAAAGTTTTATAATTGTGCTGCTTTTACTTGAATTAGATTCATATTTTACAGAAGTATCTGTACTTCTGCCCAAGTACAAAAGTCTGTTTTATGCAGCAACCTGCACTAAAGGAGGAAATGTGAGTCGAACATGACGTGACGCCACGACCTCACGACCTTCTTCTCCCTCAGATCACAAGTGCTTCAACAACAGCGGCGCGGACTACAGGGGGACCGTCAGCAAGACGAAGTCGGGGCGCCAGTGTCAGCCGTGGAACTCTCAGTACCCTCACAGCCACACGTACCTCGCCGTCCGCTACCCCGAGCTCAACGGGGGACACTCGTACTGCCGTAACCCTGGCAACAAGCACGAGGCGCCCTGGTGCTTCACGCTGGACGAGGGGGTCCGCATGGAGCTCTGTGACATCCCCGTCTGTGGTGAGAGACCCCAATGTGTCGGAGTTGATGATCAGGAGGTTTTCATTTCGACTTTGAAACAATCTACCTGAAATCCAAAATCTTTTTTAAACACTTTTAATCCAAAGAAAAATGAATCCTTAAATGTTTTAGGTCTAATTTGCTTCTTTATTATCACTTTATATTACTCTGTCATGTAATAACCTACAGTATATATAAACCATATATTTCCTTCCTACAGACCACAAAGAAAGGTCCAGTGGCAGCAACATGGAGATCCTGTACATCCTGGTCCCCAGCGTGGCCATCCCGTTGGCCATCGCTTTGCTCTTCTTCTTCATCTGCGTTTGCCGCAACAACCAGAAGTCTGCGCGGCCTCCTGCGCCCCGTCAGCCCAAACCAGTGAGGGGGCAAAACGTGGAGATGTCCATGCTGGCTACTGCGTACAAACCCAAGGTTAGAGCCGCACCCTTTAACAGACCATGGACACGGTGACTGGAGGAGACGCCACGTCTGCACCGCCTCACAGAGAAACTCACAGACGACGGAATCCATTATTTACCATCTCTCCTCGTTCCTCTTTAATAACTATAACCAAATAAGGTGTTTGTCCGGCTCCGTCGCTACCCGTCAGGCTTTTTTTGTTGAATAGGCGTCGGCAGTCGGTTAGAGGAATCTCTCTGATTGGCTGTTCAGAGGTTTCCTTTATCTCCATTTTTCCACTTAAAGACCAAGGGATTACAACGCCAGCAGCATTTCCAACTTTGTATCAGACATTATTCTCCATTAGTAGACCACCTATAATACGAGTGGTGAGCGACAGCGGTGTGAAAATGGTCTTCTGGTATCATAACAACGGACTACCGCCGCCTGCTGGCATGGAGAGTTATTTCCTCTCGTGCATGTGCAGAACGTACATGTTGGTTGGCCGTCTGCTGCAGTCTTTGAGGTGTGTTCTAGTGCAACTTTTTAGCCAAGACGTGACTCTAGTTCTCTGTCAGGGCCTTTAACGTGGAGGAAGATGAAAAAGATGATGACTCAGATGAAGAGGTTGCTCCTGTGGTTGAACCAGAGTGACGCTCTGTGAGACGCTGCAGCATGCTGGAGTTACAGACTGTAGTGTGTGTATGAGTGTGTGTGTGTGTGTTTCAGTGTGTGTGTGTGTGTGTGTGTTTCTGTGTATGTGTGGGACGACCCGTTTCAGATCTCTTATCATCAGAGCTCGGCAGCTCCAGGAATGTTTGATCTTCAGATCTTTTCCCCTCTCTTGTTTATTTCTCTCCGTCTCACCGTCTCTCTCTTTTTTCCACATCTCTCCTCCTCTCACTTCATCCGTCTCTTCTTTGTTTCTCCTCTTCTGTCTCTCCCTCCTTTTTTTTTTTTTTTTTTTTTTTTTCCCTGTACCTCTTTGGTCCTCCTCTCTCCTTTCACTGAACCCTCTTTGTAATGCTGATCATCAAGCCGTCACTCTGCCAGCCAGCCCAACACATAAGCTCACTGTATCGTATTTCTCTCAGGGTCGCACACTCACTCATATCCCCGTCTGTTTATCTTTTTCCACATTATTCTGTTGCTGGTGGGTTATCTAGACAGCCTGTCTGCAAAGTGGAGCTCATTCTCAAGGTAATGTGTATAATATTACCATCAACAGCTCTGGAAAGAACCCGCAAAATGTCAATGAAGCGTCAGAAGCCATTAATATCGGGGGGTTTAGGAGCAAATGTTTCCCTGATGTAAAAAAGAGTAAGTCTCTCCTCGCTGTGTTTGCATGACGACCTTGAATCTGCAAAGAGTTGAGAACACAGGAGATCAAAGAACGTTTTACGAGCGACAACCGTGCAATTTAGCAATTTTACAGCAAATTTAAAAAGGGACTTTGTGCATACATACATCAGACCAAATAATCATCCATTGTGAGATTAAAAAAAAAAAGCCTGAAGCTTAAGCAGAAGTTCATGCTGCTCAAAGTGAGCTCTGTTAGGTAAGATCAAGTGCTACACCACTTTATGGATGTGGATTTAAAAGACATATGGAGATCTTACACATTCTATCTTGTACATTTTCCTTCTAAAAGCAGATGTATGTTTGAAGATAACAGAATAGGAAAATGGAATCACCAGATGTTTGTGATATTTCATTTTCTCTTGTCTAAAATACTGATAGATAACCTGAGAAGATCAAGTGAGGGTACAGATTTAAAGTGAGGAAAAGGCATGTTTTTTTTCTGATTTTGCTAGTGTTAACATAGTAAGTATGTACGCCAGTCCATTGGCCTAGCTTTTCTTAGATACAAGTAGGTGGCTCAATGGTATAAGGCTCGAGAATGAAAGAACAATTTATGTGGATAAGATTGAAATGAAAGGGATAAAAGTTAGAGATAAAAACCCAACAATGTTAAATTAAACATTGAACCATTAAACGTAAACTTTAGTTTGATTACAGAAATAGCTCTAATTATAAACTCCAAAGATCTTTTCATGTTATCATTCATATTGTCTGCATCTTTGACCAACACAAACAGATTTCTGTTATTACAGAGTTCGTTCTCTCCTTTGCCAGCACATGCATCCTTGGCTTATAATTATCCTCGCTGCAGGGTCAAACAGAGGTCATCGCCTGTGACAACCCATTTAGACACACTTAAAGACACACACACACACACACACACACACACACACACTCACTGCGGTGAGCAGAGGATCTGAGGGTTTGGGTGTGAGGAGGAAAGACGGGGGGTGAAACAAACCCATAACTAAAAACATCTGTGTCTTTCATAACATCAGCAACCCATCCCCCCCCCAACACACACACACACACACACACACACACACACACACACACACACACACACACACACAGTGCCCCCCTCAGAGATCTTACAGGCCTGTGTGTCTCCTTTCTGCTCACCAAGGAATTTCATTATTCATCGTAGAGTTCCTGGAATCTGAAAACCACTGCCAACCTCTGATCACCTTTTATCTTCAAGTATAGCTTCACACACACACACACACACACACACACTCAGAAAGCACACTCACGCCTACTTTTACTGTGACTCTCTTTAACACACACACACAGAGACAGACTCTCTCTCTTTTCCTGAGATCACCTGGACAGCTCTAACATGAGAGTTCACCTGGAGTGTCTCGCCTCCCCTCACAAAGATTCAAGCTTTCTCTTTCTTATTTCTGCATCTGAGTCTTCATTTTTTCTGAAGGGACTTATTTGTCAGTCGTCCTTAAAGCTGCTAACCTGTCAGTAAATCGACATTTTCTAGCTGTGAATGCGTTGCCAGATTTCACAGGGTTTCCCACGTAGCTCTCCAAAAACTTGAAGGGAAAGTGATGTAATGGATTGAGCCTTGTTATGAAAACTGTCAACTCAGACGGCTGTAATTGTTTTGTTTTTTTTGAACGCCTCTATCACACATTCTGTGTTTTTTTAGGCTGTTTGCCCGCATTGAATCAGTGTAAACGTCATGTCAACAGTATCTCTTTCCCAAACAAGAATAATGGTGGCGACAGAAAAACCCCCACTATGGCTGAACAAAGACGATAAGGATCTCATATCTCTTGTCAGAATATTTCTAACCCTCTCATCTCACTTTTTTTTCTCTCTGCAGAGTAAAGCCAAAGAGCTCCCCCTGTCGGCCGTGCGCTTCATGGAGGAGCTCGGCGAGTGCTCTCTGGGGAAGATCTACAAGGGTCACCTGTACCTGCCGGGAATGGAGCAGGCGCAGCTGGTGGCCATAAAGACCCTGAAGGATGTCACAAGTGCCCAATACTGGAGCGACTTCCAGCAGGTACAAAAAGAGACTCTGAAGCTCGAGGTTTACTTCAACTCTTTTTAAACAAGTTAACCCGTCAAGATCCCCACAGGGCCTGTCACTTTTAAATCCTCCCCAGTGAATAAAACGAGGATCATTAAGCCAAAGATTGGTCTCACATACTTTAAAGGCTTTAAAGCCGATACGATTTTTCACACTTAAATGTAATATAAATCAAGTTTATCCTCTGAAAATAACTCTGTGAGTAATAACTGTCTACAATGGGTGTAACACCCGAGTCCCACTGTCTGTGATGTTTTCCGAGTCCTATCTTCAGTTTGTTTACATCGCCTGGACAGCAGGCAGACTCCTCCCCTCGCGTATAAAAGTTGTTTAATTGAGGGACTAGAGAAAAGAAGAATAACATACTGTACTCACTGCTTAACTGTGTTTCTAGATCACGCTCATTTCGGGTAAATTTACATGCAGAGTGAAGATACGAGCATAATAAAGATCGCTAGCATTAGCATGCTAACACAACAATGCACCGCAAGTTGTTTTGGTTTCATGCTGGTGCTCAAGGGCGACATCTGCTGGATGAAGAAAATCGCATATAAAGCCTTTAAGTTGTTGTTAATACTGAGGCAGGAAAATGCAACATAATGTTGTAAAGCTTTTTTTAAAGGGTTTCCACTAAAAATGTTCATTTCAATGTAGTCAGTGTCCACAAGTTTATCCTGTGACATTTTTATAGAAAGAGTAAAGTATCTACTTTAGATACATGCCACCCATCTGGACACACCCCTGACAACACCTGAACTTAAAACTTAAAGTAACTACCAGGATTCTTGCCTTTAATTATTTTTCTTGGATATTTAATGGTTTTTTTTGTTTTTTTGGGGGTTTCCATCTCAGGAGGCGGCAGTGCTGACGGAGCTGCAGCACCCTAACGTTGTGTGCCTGCTGGGCGTGGTGACTCAGGAGCAGCCCGTCTGTATGCTCTTTGACTTTCTGCCTCAGGGCGACCTCCACGAGTTCCTCATCATGCGCTCGCCTCACTCGGACGTCGGCTGCAGCAGCGATGAAGACGGCACGGTGAAATCCAGCCTGGACCATGGCGACTTCCTGCACATGTCCATACAGGTGGGACAGGAAACCGGTTCAAGTCGTTGTCTTTTTGGAAATGTAGCTTTGTATTAAGAATAAAAAGAGCATGGTTTCATTAGTAACTCTATACAAACTCAAATTTCCAAAAATCTGTCTCCTAATGATTGTTTGTGGGTTTTTTTGTCTGACTCGTCAATCTCAGGTGACTGCAGGGATGGAGTACCTGGCCAGCCACTTTTATACCCACAAAGACCTGGCGGCTCGGAACATTCTGGTAGGTGAACATCTCCACGTAAAGATCTCGGACCTGGGTCTCTCCAGAGAGATCTACTCGTCGGACTACTTCTGCCTCCAGCCCAAAACGCTGCTGCCCATCCGCTGGATGCCCCCCGAGGCCATCACCTACGGCAAGTTCACCACGGACTCGGACATCTGGTCGTTTGGAGTCGTGCTGTGGGAGATCTTCAGCTACGGTCTGCAGCCGTACTACGGCTTCTCCAACCAGGAAGTGATGGAGATGGTGAGGAAGAGGCAGCTGCTGCCCTGCCCTGAGGACTGCCCGCCAAGGTATGCGCAACTTTTATTCTGCTAGTCAGCGTAAGGTTTGGAGGAAAGTGTTTGGGAATTGATTTAGTACATTATCGGGAAAACTTCCATCTCATGTCAGCTTGTCTTAAAAAGCTCAGGATGCGGGGCGATGGCAGCGTATCCATGTACCGAGCTCCAAGCGGGCAGCCCTGGTCCTGATCCGACCGGGGCCTCCTTTCCCAAATGTTGTTCCCTCCTCTCTCTCTCTCTCTGCCTGATTTCCAACTCTACCCAGTGTCCTGTATCTACAATAAAGGCAGAAGACACCCAAAAATAAATCTTAAAAAAAAAAAAAAAAAAGCCCAGAATGCTTCACCTTCTTCTGAAATGTAAACAACAAACACATCATGTGGAAACCAGTAAGGCAACACAATTTAACATTTAATTTTCTATTTACAGACCCTCTCTTTGTGTGTCAAACACCCATCTGGTAGTTTTTCTAATTCATTCAAAAACATCTTTAATTAACTGAAAATCATTTGGTTTTGAGCTTATTTACGGTGAATTTGAACTTCAGGTATTCCTTTCACTTTCCGTGTCCATGTGTATTTAAGATGGCGACTCATAAACAACACCTCCAAGTCTCAGGAAGAGCGTGTTTGCTCCAAAACGTCACTTAATAAATCCTTCAAACGGGAGCTCCTTGGTGTGCAGGGTCTTGTTTTGCTTTCCTTACTTCTTCGTGTTTTTTGGATCCAGCGCAAATCGTTTTCACAGATTCACATTCAGTCGCCATATCCAAACTCTATAAAGGTACAGTATGTGGAAAACATTCAGACATTTAAGCATTACAATGAATATTCAATCATCAGAGTATGATACCTGATATAGGTCATTAAAAAGAATGAAAAGGTCTGATCTGTGTTATTTATGTTGGTGTAATGTGTAGCTACATTCATTTAAACTTTTGAAATGCACAGCAAGTTTTATATGGTTGCATTTATTTCAGGAAAATACAAGAAACCCTAGAATATACATCACAGTGTCGGGAAGGAAATGGTTTGTTTCATGTTAAATCATTTCTTCTGAATAAAATCTTACATGAATAAACACCACAAAACACGCATGAATACAAATGTCCCTGCATATGCTTCACCTGTACTTGTTGAGGCTTTTACCTTTTTTTCTCCTAAAGTTGAATAAATTAAACATTTGTCAGGGGCAAAAATATAAAACACGGGGAACCACTGACTTACAGTAATCTTTAACGTAAAGTAAATTCTCAACGTATTGTTTTTAAGTTCATTGTTTTTGTTTGAATTCTGAATCTTAAAGGTAAACTCCTGCACACTAACTAACATGCAAACAAACATTTATTGGCAACCTTCCTGTGCTAGACCTTTATCTATATGTGAAAGGCTTTTCAGTGAGGTGCATCAGATACATTTTCATTGGGTTTTGTAAATTGTAACAATGAAGACAACAAGTCCCATAATGCAACGCTACTTCTTGTTATCACATTACATTTTTCTTAACTGTTTTGATTGAAGGACCATCAGTGGCAGAGAATCTGATTTTACATTAGAAAGGCTTTAAATTAAATTCTGATGACTGATTCATCACTTACTTTGTCGTCTCTCAGGTTTTATGGTTTGATGACTGAATGCTGGCAGGAGGGACCAGCACGTCGGCCGCGCTTCAAGGACATCCACGCCCGCCTGCGAGCCTGGGAGGGGATGTCATCCCACGCCAGCTCCAGCACGCCCTCTGGTGGCGGAGGCAACGCGACCACCCAGACCACCTCGCTCAGCGCCAGCCCGGTCAGCAACCTCAGCAACCCTCGCTACGCCGCTGCCGCCGCAGCTGCTGGGTACCTCTACCCGGCCCAGGCTATGACCTCTCCAGGCCAGATGGCCACCATTCAGGGCTGGACGCCCATGGCTGTGCCCCAGACGCACCAACGCTTCATCCCCGTCAACGGATACCCCATCCCGCCAGGTTACGCAGCTTTTCCAGCCCACTTCCCTCCTCCTGTCCCACCAACCAGGGTCATCCAGCACCACCTGCCTCCTCCCAAAAGCCGCTCGCCTAGCAGTGCCAGCGGCTCCACCAGCACGGGTCACGTCAGCGGCGTTCCCTCCACCACGGGCTCCAACCATGACGCCAACACGCCGCTGCTCTCCCATTGCATCATGCCGGGGAGCGGCGGGGGGCCGGTTCAGATGTATGGACACATACATCAGAAAGCGATGGGACAGCTGGACCACCAAACATCGGCGCTCCTAGCTGCTGATGCTGACGTACGGATGTACAACGACTCGGTCATCACAGCAGATCTGTAGATAGAGAGACTCACACTTTCTGCACGGGGACCCAAAAAAAGAGAAGTTTAGCCTCTCACTCAGGGACCCGGTGTGACAATTCAAACAGAAACTGGCCTGTACGCACATTCACGTGTGCAACGAACACTGCCGCAGCCACACACACACACACACACACGTCCACACAGCTGTGAGACGTTTTACTGCCTTTTTGTTTAAAGCAAGTGTACTTAACTACCATGGTTTGGAAATGTTGTGCGATTATTTTAACCTCTGTGTAAATACGGTACATAGGTCCTGAATGAATGACATACGAAGATATATATTCAAAAGAACTGTTTTATTTGAAACAACGTTTTTAAAGGTGACAAAGTAGCAAAAGTCCATCCAGTGTCCTAAACATGACAGATACAAAATAAGACAAAAAAAAGTTCCTGTGTCAACGGACTGTTTCATGCAGGATGTGAAGGAAACACTGACATTCATCTTACGACCTGTAGGGGGCCTCTCATTAGCGGTGTGACTTGCTTATTTCTGGACACATAAATACAAATGTGCGGTGCAATGTGTCTGGACGAGAGAAGAAAGTACATTTAATCGATGAAAAAATGGGAACAGCAGTCTCAACAAACTAGAGGATCAGCAGTAACAAACACACCAGTTACATGAAGCTTTACAGCCGACATGCCGCATTCTTTTAGGGTATCATGATGTCACAGCTATGTGAAACTGGCAGAAACTCAAACTGAAGAGCCGCATGTGATGAGGTACACTGATCTGGTGGAGTGCGTCTTCAGTTTCACACAGAATCTCCTCCGAAGTGACACCTGAATGTTTTTTGTGTGCGGCCTCGGCATTTCTCTTCTGCAGCATGGACACAAGCCTCCACGTTGAAGAACGAGGAAGCCGGGAGTTCTTCTGATTGGACGATAAACACTTCCTTCATTTTCGTTTTTTTTTTTCCTCTCCTTCACATCTGATGCTTTGTCATTTTCCCCTCTTTCATACCTTTCAAGCAGTCATGCATCTAAGGGCACACTCACACTGCGCAATCCGTACAGCGCCCAATCACGCTCCACCCTCAAAGTCATGATCACATAAAGCCATGCATGTGTTGTATTGCGATGTTATGTAGGCTAAAAGAGGTAAGCGTGCTCGGGCCCGGTTAGTCCTGGAGCGGTGTGAGTGCAGGCCAGCGGGGGAATGGGAAGCGGGGACAATCATGCTTCTGCAAAGTACGAGACAATTGGGCCTATTGTGAGTGCACCCTAACATAAAAAGCTGGCTTCAGAAGTATCTACTCAACACGATCAGATGGCAGCCTCCACAGCAGCTGGACCGGTCTGTTCTCAGGGCGAACACTTAGTTTACCTAAGAGGACATGGGCCAATTTACTGTCAGCGAATGTATCTCAAATTTCACCCTTTTTTAATCACAATTTGGACACGTTTATTTTAACAGGAGAGGTTTTCAGTATTTCCATTTTGAGGGAACTTTAAAGAAGTTTTTATTCACATCTTTATATCATCTTTTTTTTCCCGAATCTGTACTGTGCAAAAAGAAAAACAAGCCTTCAAGAGACGGCGGCATGAAAACAGTCAGAGCAGGGAGAATAATGAAACGTTAAAGGTAGCCTTGGTACGAGAACAAACACTGATGAATAAAATGTTTAAATGTGCTTTAATTTATGCCCACTCCGTCTGAAAAGAAGAAACAAACGGGGCAGACAGTGTCAGTGTTTGCAGAGAGGTTTATATTTGTTGAGCTTTTTTGTTTCTTCATCAGTAAAGTGTTTTTTTTCTAAAGTGTCAATGAACACCCTGACACCAACTTTTAATGACAAGAGCTGAAAGAGAACAAAACGAATCTGTCCATGTGTTCTTGTTTGTCTCTAAAATCACAGCTCTGTTTAAAATCTGACATGTTCAGTAATCATCATTTAGATGCATTCACTCACGTTTCCATTTTTCAAACGGTACAAAGACGTTAGTGTTTTTGGGAAAAGATTTTGTCCTGATTTCCCAAACGATGCCTCGGTTATAATGATGGTTAATCAGAAGCAACAGAGCCTGTGATATAAACACAGATTATTATGGTCGAGGAATGTTTCTCCGTCACTGTGTAGAAGACAATCATTGGTTGTAAAAGAGTCCCTGACTGTTTGCATGTATTGCACTCTGCTGTTTTATTTACATTGATCATGGCGATGAGCTGTATTTGCTAAACAATCACACATTTAGCACGACACAGCTTTGTGTTAGCAGTGAAGCACAGTACGAATAGCTCTTTTCCTATCGTGTATCCATGTTTACACCTACAATTTCGACAGCAATTTGCAATATCTGCAAAGCTCTTACTAGTTTCTAACCAATGTTGCCTTACATGAAGAGGAGTCATCACCCTGCAGTCTTCCACAGAGTGAAGCATAAACACTAGTATCCTATCAGTACTCGATATCTGCAATAACAGAGTCCAAGTGATAATGACCATGTCCTACACAGAATTCACAACAACATCTTTATTTACAGAGGCATATTAAGGATCCTACAACTTCAAACACTTTAATTCAGCTCCTCAAAGATCCTAGAAATGCATTGAAATATTTTAATCCTAGAGTTATGGCTGTATTCTGTAACATCTGCATCGATACATGTGTTTGCAAGGAGCACATGATGATAAAGTGCCATATCCATTTTTTGAGCACAGCCCTAATTGAAACCATAATAAGTCAAAAGATGATGTTTGTGGGGCGCTTGTAGCCTAGTGGTTAGTGCAGGCGCCCCATTTACAGAGGTCATAGTCCTCCAAGCGGGCGGCCCTGGCTCGAATCCGACATGTGGCTCCTGTCCCGCATGTCCTTCCCTCTCTCTCTCGCGCCCCGATTTCTGACTCTCCTCTCTGAAAAAAGGTTTAAAAAGCCCCAAAAAACGTTAATTATATTAAAAAAAGGCTGAGTGTCTGCAGCTGGCAAACTGAAGGGAGAGCTTTGTTCCTCATGGTTTATCATTTTGATTTCTTTTGTCTCATCGTTCCTCTGAAGCACATCGAACTACCCTAGCGTCTTCACTCTCCAGCATGAAAAGGATTTCTGTGTACTAATCCAGCAGTGCAACAAAAACCACTTCTACACAAGACTGTGAACCTGAATCAAGTCTCGGTATTTTATGTGCCTGGCTATGAAAAAAAAAAAACAACTGTTGTGCCTTTTTAGTTTCATGAAAGATCCATTTTTACTAAAAGAAAATACAAATGTTTATTTCAGTAAGAGTGTAACCATAACAGAAGGTTTACATGCTTATCCTTTTGACCGGCAGAGGCCTTGACTTTGTACTTTCTCTGGACATTTTTTGCACAGATGTATGTTTTGTATTGCAAAATCATGAATTAAATAATGTTGTTTGGTTAACCGTGCACTTCACATGGTCATCAATGTTTGAGCGTGCAGTGTGTGTGTGTGTGTGTGTGGATGAATAGTCCGCGTGTCAGGCCAGCAGGTGCCTCTGGCTGCATGTCAACAGGTGAGGCAGGAAGTAAGAGGCGGTACCGTCATCAGGTATCAGCTCCAGGAACTCTGCAGGGCTCATCTCCATGGCAACCACAACCAGCGTCTCTGTTGGCATGAAAATAATCCATATTAGCTGTCATTCAGGTTTAAGGTTTGACTCTAATGAAGACGCCCTCAAGTGATTCGTGAGCTCCAGTCCTTTCTTTGGATTGTGCCTGAGAGAAGGAGTCTATTGTATAATATATTGAAACAAATAAAATGCCTCTACCTTTGAGAGCAGCCAATAGGATGCTGTTGTCTGCAGAAGCTCTAGTCCTGTTACAAAGCTCCGGGAGCAGCTTCTGCCACCACAACACCTTCAGACAGACGACAAGAAGGACATGGTAAAGATACTTCAGGGGGGGACACTCAAGTGTATTCTTCAAAATATACTGAAACTAGATGGATTGATTAGATAGGTAGATATATTTTATATTGACCCCAAACTGGGAATTTACAGAGTTAATGTGCAATAACAGAAATAAATGAGTAAAAAGTTAAAGATTAGCAGTCTAAAGGTGTTGCTCAGTACATACCATATTCTTGTCTTGCAACTGGTGGTTGGCGTATGCTATGATGGCCTGAGGACATCGGTCCAGCAGCTTTTCAATGCTGCTGCCGTACTGCACCCTTCTGGTGGCACAGAGGAGGTGCAGGCTGAAGCCCCACAGGGTTTCCTCGGACAGACGCTCCAACAGTGGAACGACCGAGCCGACAGAGAGAGACGGACCGCACAGGAGAGACTGCAGACATGACAGAGATACAGGAGGGGGTTTAAAATCAGAGACACTATGGAACTTTTAACAGATTAAATGTATTATTATGACTTAAATAAAATTGACAAATTGTTACAAAATGACATGTAAACCAGGACAGATATATAACCACTATCCACTCTTTCGTCCAAATATTGTTCCCCCTTGAAACAAGACTGCAATGGCCAATCTGAAGGCTTCAAATTGGTAGTCCTTACAGTAGCTACGTCCACTTTCCTACTTTTCTGTTGCATCGTTCAGTATGTCCCCTGAGTTGGGACATAGCTGCAGTCATCATAAATTACCTGCAGTTTGTGCAGCGCCTCCTGGTGTTGGAAGCTGGTAGTGTGAACTGGACTGAGCACAGTGAGCCACGGATACAGAGCGCCATAATGAGAGCACGAGTTGATCTGAAACACACACATACACACACACACACACACACACACACACACATGCTGATTAGCTTTTGAGAGTTACGTGTAGATGAATGCATTTTTATGGCATTATATACATTCATTATAAAACTATTTTCTGCACTTTTTTTTTTTCTAAAAGATGACATTTTACATAAAAATCTGTTTTGCCTGTCAGGTTTTTAACAAATATTTTAACACCTTGAAACAAAACACCAACTTCTTCTTCTACTATAACTAATAATCTACAAGTGTAATGTGCTGTGATGTAATGTACCAGATCATCAGCGCTCTTCAGCGGCTTTTGTCTAGAGAGATTGTGTGCAGGGTCTGGGTGAGCTTCCGAGTGCGTGTTAGTCAGCCGGTCGATGTACACAGACGCCACTCTGAACAGAAGCTCCTGGATGACAGCGTCCTGTGAGGAGGCCATGAGCATCGCCTCCCAGAAATCCACCTCTAAGCTGTTCTCACAGCCCAGCTCCTACACACACACACACACACACGTACATGTTACTCTTTTTCTGAATTACGTGATGTGGAATCTATAAAAAATTTAAAAAAGACACTTAACAATTGTTGACATATAAACCTTGAATATGTGATCCGCCTGTTCCAGCTGAACTTTGTTGTTTTCATGAAGAGCCACCATAGCAGCCACCAGCAGCCCTGGGTTGGACTTTGCCAGCTGGCGAGTCAAAGCTGTGACTCGGATGGGTGTGTGCTGACCCCCGACCCCGCCGTGAACCAACATCCTTGGCTCCTCGATGAAGCTGTACACCAGCAGCATCTGAACACACAGACACAGTTCTACATCTCAGGACTTCTCCAGACTCATTGATTGATGCCCTTGACTACCCCTCTACAAACTAAATGTAAATTATGTTAGTGTTAATTATTACAATTATTTATTAATCCTGCATATTATGATTGCAAATATATTGTCACTGGGATTAAGCAATGAAGTCTCAAAATGTACAATGTGCCAAACCTTGTAAACTGTTTGATTTAATGTGAAAAAAAACGAACATCTGGATTTTTGTAACATTATATTTTTAAGTTATTGAAAACATCCAAAAATAATCCTGCCTTTGTGTGTTCATCTAATACAAATGTATTCCCCTTCTAACCTCTGCGTGTCTTTCCATCAGCTGCGTGTACTGCGGCAGGTCGTCCATGAGCAGCATCATGGTTGCCATGGTGATGGTGAGTGGGACCGACACGCCGGCTGTGTCCTCCAGGTTTTGTAAGATGCGCAGCGTCCGGGCCGGACTGATGTTTGTCATGGGCGGGCTTGCACATACGCTGACGAGTTCCGAGGGCTCTGATTGGCTGAAAATGTCCACGACATCATCAGCTGCTTCCTACAAAAAGAGAGTCCTTTGACTGGTCTTGATTTTTATTCATCCTATTCAGAAGATGTTGTGAAGTTTGTACACACCTGACTGAGGCTCTGCTCGGTTTCCTCTAACAGGTAATGCTTCAGGTAAAACAGGAAGCCGGGACCGTACGAGTGAGGGCTGCGGAGGAATGGGCGGTTCCTAGCGATGACCTCCGTGACTGGCAGACCTGCCATCCTGTAGTACGGCAGAGCCAGGTGACAATCCTTCTGACTGCCCCTTACAAAGAAGACAATCTTACATAAGTACTGAGGAAAGTCAATTTTTCAACTCAAAATGATTCACCAGCAATGGTCGGTTTCACCTGCTGAAACAGTCTCCCAGCTGAGCACAGTTCTGCCTCAGAGCCTCCTCCAGCTCTCCAGTGTCCGCCTGTGCCGCCGTCCGTCTCTCCGCCGGTCCGTCTCTCTGCAGGGACACCACCAGGTAGTCCTCGCTGTCCTGCAGCTGCTCTGAGTTTTGGAGTAGAGCGGCGCGGAGGAGGAGGTGAGCTTCACTGAGGAGGTGACGGAGGCTTTGTGCCTGTGGGTTTGACTCTGCATACCTCTGGCTGTATTCAACCTGACACACAGACACACACTAACAGTTAAAGGTCACATATTATTCTCCTCTTCAACCACTTCAAATAAGTCTCAGAGCTCCTCAAAACATGTCTGTGAAGTTTCTTGTTCTAAATCCACTCTGATCCTGTATTTGATCATGTCTATAAACTCCTCTATTTCAGCCCTGCTCAGAACAGGCTGTTTCTGTGTCTGTAGCTTTAAATGCAAATGAGCTGTGTTTGACCACGGCTTTCTTGCACCATGCACTATTGTTTACAATGAGAGGGCAGAACAAACACCTACAGTAGCTGTGGGAGTGTGACCCACCTGGGGGAGGGGTTACTGCCCTTTGTGATGTCACAAAGGGAAAATCTTCAAACAGCCTGTTTGAGCACACATTTTCTGAAAAGTGGAGCAGGCAAAAGACGGAGAGGATGGACTTTTCTAATAATTTAGGGGGTTTAAAGACAGACTAGGGGCACATATTCATGTTAGGAAAATATGGTGAAGTGGATTTTGCACATGTGACCTTCAAACACTTAGTGTAGTTCATAACATAAAAACCACAATCAAGTATTTTCATATGCTTTGATAGTTTTTCCCCTTTTATACCTATGTTTTTATTCAGGTATCTCTCCTGTTCTGTAGGAATATTATCACCAAAAGCCCAACAACAGACAAATAGGTTAACCGAGCGTGTCTTCGTTACCATCTCTTGGTAAAGCGTGAGCGGGGACACGGTGTCGACCACGTAGATATTCCAACCATGTCCTGATGCGGTGATTCCTTTGGAAGAGGACAACGGCCACTTCCTGCTCCTGAGGTCAGAGGTTACACAAAGACACAAGAAAAGAAAGCAGAATTATTACAGAGATGAGCTGAATCCCAAAAATCTGATCTGATGATTCAGCAATTTTAAAACACTGCAGGGTAATAAATGAATATGTGAGCATGCATCAGGTCAGATCTGGAGTCTGTGATTCAGAATGAATGTATCTGATTTAAAGTTAGTAGAGAAAACTACGACTTGGCTGTCCATTCATGGAAAGTCAATCAGGGAAGTAAATCCTTCTCTGCCGTTCATTTCGTCTATGCCTTCATTTTGAATCAACGACAAACTACATAAAATGAGTCACTGCATCACTGTAGTATTTAAAGTTAAGAAAAAACAATAAACTGCTCTACTTTGACATGATCAAACAAACAGTTAGTAAACAGTTAGTGCACAGGTTAAAATAATACAAAGGTAACCTGGAGCTGAACGGTGCTCATGGGATGAACAAAGGATATTACGATTATGTGCGTGTGTGTGTGTATACATGTGTCCAAACAATACACTTTGAGACGTTAGGGATACCACACTGAGGTCCGACGCTGAGACGCTGAGATGCTGAAAAGCAATAATTACCTGTCTGCACAGTTAGTTACTTTAAAAACATGTGAATGTTTCAAGGGGAACTGAATCCTCCGATAAAACATCCTTCTTACTTTGGAAAAAAAAAAAAGAGAAAAGAAAAGAAAATAATGAAAGGCGTGTGTGTGAATGTTTTTGTTACAAGAAAGCAGGAACCTGTCAGGTCGAGGTTGGACTATAAAGTTAGAGAGTCAAATCCAAAATGTGATTAGTTGGTGAGCAAAACGTCACACACACACACACACACACACACACACACACACTAGGGGCAGTTAGGCAGGTTAGGGTTAGATCATGTTAAATCACTAAAACATGAACCGATCGATCACTAAATAAGCATAAATAATTGTATATTTCATGAACTGTCAAATAAATAAAAAGATTTGACTTCCTCTTCTCTTTTCACTATTCTTGTATTAATTTGAATTAACTTTTGATAGTTTAGCTTTAGCATAACTTGTGTTAGCATTCTTGCCAATAAAGCATCTTGAACTTGAGCTAATAATTTGACTTCCTCATCAAACAGTTAGCCTGAAGGAGATCTCTTGATTCAGGTTAAACTTTCTTTACTTCTTTATAAAGCAGCATTCATAAGAAAAGGGAAATGAGCTCCATACTCCAGTTGAAGAGAGTCCCCTCTTTAACTCTTTCATCTAGCAGTACGTTATGTTAGTTTGAACTGCTGAAAACACAAACAAGCTACCTCAGCCTCCGTATTTAACTCTGAAAGTGATGTAGAAGTGTTTCCATTAGAGCTCATCTAAAGATTTGGTTAAGGTCATCCTCTAATAAAAGCTTTTCGGGGGTTTACTGGTGACGTAGCTCGGGCTGGAAATGACAACAGACACTTAGAGGGAGGGGGGGGGGGGGGGGGGGTGGTCAGGGGGTTGGGGGGGGGGGGTTTGTCTTACAGGAAGGGGCGTGATAGAAGGCTCTCCAGAGCCGGCGTGGTTGCGGGATCGATTCCCACCGCCAGGAAAATACCAGTCAGCATGTTGTGTTCTTTCAACTCGCTACAACAACAACACACACACACACACAGTGAACAGGTTTATGAATGCAGGTAAGCCTGCTCACACACATCACCTGAGTTATAAAGGTTAGAGTAAAAAGGTGTAGGACCATTAGAGGTGTGTTTTTCACTTTGTGTTATATATGTGTGTGTGTGTGTGTGTGTATTTGGGTTGGACTTACAGGCCTCTGCGCTGTGTGTTGCGTTCCGTCTCCTCTGACGTCTCTGCGTCAGCGGTGGAGAGCAGGATGACATGGCGGCGGTAAACACACACCGAGCGCAGCCCGATGAACAGCTGCATCCTGAGCGCACACACCTCCAGGCTGAAAGGTGGGCAGGCCTTCAAAAACACACACAGACAATATCCTCTCAATGCAAAAACAGTAAAGTATACTGTAGTAAGAGGATCTTACTGTGCTCCATTTTCATAGGAATATAGATGTTTTATAGTTGAGACATTGTGCCAAAGAAAAGGGCCGACTGATGGCAATGTCGAGCAGTGAAAACATTAAAAACAAATCAACATGTTGATTTTTTTAGGTGGGACTCTTTAAAGTGGCTGAATTTGATTTGTACACACAGTAGCTCAACGTTCATGTCTATACATCTGCAGGCTTTTCTAAAACAGGGGTGTTGCAGACCATCATCTTCAATAGAGGATATTTAAATTGTAAGCATTCATACCTTCATGGTGGTATCGATGTAAGGGTCTTCAATTCGGGCTGCAACTGCAGCCAAGCGCACTGTGAAACACTGCAACGCATTTCTGCCAGAAAGACAAAGAAATACGATGATTTTTATTTTTTTGCGCCAAAGGAAATCTTCTAACAACAGCAGAAAACATGTTGAACCTTAAATCAGTTCATCCTATACAGCAGCTTATCAACTGTGTTTTTTTAAGAGCTGACATTTTCAGTTAACATGCAAAGTAGTATGTATCTCAAAGCCAACCGCAGACACACTTTGTGATGACGTGCAACAGGTGGTCAGTCAGCACCGCCTCCAGGACCTTCTCTGGATACTGATAGGCCGAGAGAAGCTCAACACCGCCCTTCAGGCTGTACAGGTAGCCGGCGGTGGGGAGGGAGAAGAAGCAGAAGACGCAGGCTGGTTCCTCCAGAGTCTCGGACTGGTTACCTGAAGAGAAGGATAAAACGCAGAGAGAAAGAAACCTTCACTCACCTGATCGAGTCACAAAAAACACAATTAATGAATTGCCAAATTTAGTATAAACATATAATAACTTCATTCATATTTGCAGGTTAGTCTCTGATGGAGTCTTTAACTTCACATTTTTGCTTTAAGAGAAGAAGTTCAGTTTGTCTTTGAGGCTAATTAGTCGTTTGTGCAAACTGATGATTTAAATGACATTTCTCCTATGTTCATCTTCTGAGCTAAAAAAACAACTTTTGCAGATTTTCTGGCTTTGTGCCCTTTACCACGAGTGTCTCCCTATGCGAGTCTTCTATCCGTCTCTGTATCTTGTACAGTTTGCAGTACTAACTTGTGAACAGTGGGTAGAGCTGTAGGGAGTGGAGGTGAGTCTCGTCCTCGCTGCAGCCCTGAAAGTACTCCGGACTGAAACGTCTGCGGGGCAGAAGGGACAATGGGTTAACCTTTCACATCAGTACAGCAGTCTCACTGTAAAGAGCAAAAGGTTGAAAACAGACACACACCTGAAGAGAACATATGTTAGTGTGTACTGTCCTCTGTCCTCCAGCCCGGTCTTTTCAATGCTCACAGGGATGTCACAGTCTTTAGCTCGTTCACCGAGCAACTCCTGGTGTATGGAAACGACCAGGAAGTCAGCCTGGTCTTCTGGAGGTTCTACTGCTCACACACCAAAACACACACACACACACAAACATTACTGAAGAGGTCAGAAGAACACATTAAAGCTTAATGACAGGAATTAAAATCATGCAAACAGGAAAAATTAAAAACATGTTTTAGTTCATTTTACAGATACAGAGCCTCCAACCTCCACGTATATATTTTGCAATCATTAAAAAATTGAGATTCAAAGCTTTCATTCAGAGGTCAAAACATTATGTCACTGATAGTAAATACATGATTTCCTTTTATTAATAAAATATTAAAGTTATGTGTGCAGCAGTGTGCATCCTTTACTTGATTCTGCAGATTCATCCAGCATTTGATTTTCTGAGGATGCATCCAGCTTCAGGACGAGAACCTCCAGCTCCGTCCGCACTGCCACATATCCAGCACACAGTGACACCTAGTGGGCAGAGGAGGTAACACAATCACAGAAGCTGCAGATTATTTTTGCAATAAGTTAAAAAAAAAAAAAATTTAATTTTGAATTTTTTATGATCAAAAACTATTTGGAATCTCTTTACATGAGTCTGACTTCCACATGACTGTTGATATTTCACTTGTTTAGACAACTGAAGTAGAAATTGTTCGCTGTTCACACAATGCACATATAAACCGGTTATTTTTGCATTTACTTATTTAGTAGTATTTTCATCAAGTCTTTGATAAAAATGTTAAACACCGTCAATTTGTACTATAATTTTTGTAGCGAAAATACCATCAAAAAGCAGTGTAAAAGTGGCTCAAGTATAAGAAATAACACGACAAAGTAAAAAGAATTTGTTACAAGGAAAAGTCCTGTCTGAATGTACCTGCTTCGGCTTGATTATTGGAAGATGCAGGATGACTGAGCGCTCAAAGTCCAGGATGGAAATGTTCTGGTTTGAACTTGAGGTCTGACCTGAGAGGAGGATGACGAGAGGATGGATCAGCTGGAGCAGGAAACCATGAAGGAGTCCCAGGAATACCTTCCTAAATTAACCACGGCTAATATATAGGAAGTCCTCTATATAGATATTGCATCGGTTGGACTTTAATTAGATGTAAGAATGCCTACATGTATTGTCCCTGACAAATAAACTGATAAATAAATACAGTTAACATTGACATTCGGGCACACACTGGTTTTTTACTTTTGCCTGAAAACATTTCCACATGTTTGAGTTACCTTGACTCTGACTGGAGCTCTGCTGAGTGTTAGGCCAGGTGCTCTGAACGATCTGCTGACTCTGACTCTGCTGTTCGTTTGTTTTTTTACAGAGAAAGAAAAAAAAAATGATGTCACTGCAACGTGTACAGTAGTGTAGTAAACAGAGTCATGGACATAAATCCTGACAAAACTTTATGATAGGCCTGATGGATGCAGCACAATTCCTATTCAAATCACTTTTACTTGACTTTGTGAAGTCAAGTAAAAGTCACAGCTTTCCCCTCCTTCACTAAAATTGTGCTTTTCTCACACAGTGGGGGGGGGGGGGGGGGGGGGGGAATTCCTGGGTGTGTGATGTCCCACTTCATCTACTTGTTGAAGGAATAACAGGAGTCATTTCTGAATAAAAAGGAAGGAAAAAGAATAAGAAGGTCTAACGAGGAGGAAAACTCCCACAGCAGTGGTTTGGTTTGGGTTTCTTTACCAGGCTCTGCTGGTTCTGCCTCCTCAAAGTGAACAGAACCAGAGTGTTCTCACAGCCGACCAGCAGGTCTCCTGTTACAGAGCAGCACGCCACAGCCACAGGACGCTCTGACAGAGGGATCTCAATGATCTCCATCTGCACCCCGCCCCGCACAGATGCCCCACGCAGCAGGTGTCCCAGCAAACGCACCCCGACACGGGCCTTCTCCTCTGCCTTTATTTTAAAAAAAAAAGAAGGAAAAAAAACAGATTTAAGAGACCAAAAGAGGGAAGACTACGGTGCAGACAAAGAACTTACTTTCTTTTTTTTTTTTTACAAACATGGCAAAGAAGTATGTACCTGGTAGCGCCAGTTGGTGTAGGCTCTCAGGTAGGTGGCGCTGTTCTTTTCTTCGATGGTCACCAGGTAATCTCCTGATTGTCAGCGAGGGAAGGACAAAGGAAGTGAGGACGTTCAGTTCTGTTCGTTCTGTGTTACTAATATCTCTCAGAGACATAAAAACTTACACTCTATTTGTGGATACGTGTTTAGATATTTTCAAAGGCTGGTGACAGAATAGAGGTTTTTTTTACCGATCTTGCTGTGTTGGATCTTCCTCACGGCGCCCATGGTGGCAAAGCGGCAGATGAGAGGGCAGCCCTCCTGCACCACGCTGTAGGCCTCCACCTTGGTTCAGTTCAACACGTCATAACACAACAAAGTCAGCGCCCCTGCAGAAATCTATAGCTTCTAAAAAGTTATACTCTTCATGTTAAAATGACATTATGTACTGGATTAATAGCAAAGACTATGACTGGTAGAAGTTGTCTAGGGTTTAAAGTTGACGAGCAGGGGGGAAAACCTTTGCCATGCATTTATCTTCTTTTGACTTTATTCGTGTCACAATGTCTTTACACGTCGGCCCAAACAACTGCAGCTGATTCAGAACGCTGCTGCTTTTTTTATTCTTTGTTTGAGTGATTTGTAAATGCCCCTTTTCACACATTTGTTTTTCCCTGCGTCATGATGCTTTTAATGTCTTGTGTGAAACAGCAAACATCTTCCTGTAGAGTTTATTAACAATTTCTTCTTCAATAAGGCATTTACACATTTTGTAATTATTGGTCCCAATTGAGTAAAGATACTCGATATATCAGAATATGTTCTAATGTGTGGCGACCTGTTTGACATGTTGCTACCACAGTGGCCTGTCAATCGGTTTAGAGACCATGTGCTACAATATGGGGTGACGGCTCACAAAGCAATGGGTGGAAGTTACAGTGGCTATGTCCACTTCCTAATACAGACCATGGTTATATTGTATTACAAATAAATAAGAAAAACAGGACAGCTATGGCTTAAAAAGTATGCATATTTCAGGTAACCTTGCATCCTCCAGTAGCGACGACAAACAGGGCTCCACCTCCACAGCAGACCAGTCCAGGCTCCTGCTCCACCTAAGACCCAGAACAGGAAGGTGGATTAGTTCAGACGTGATATAAATACAGATCACTGGTGACGATCGTATGAAAACAGCTTAGCTAATCGATCTTTTTACCTGTACTATCTGCTGCGAGGAGAAAGGATGGCAGTTGTAGACGTGCACCATTTTTACGTCCTGCTCTTGTCAGTCCGGAGTGGAAATGTGATCGACTGTTAACTGCCTGCCTCCTCTTCTCATGTCATCCAAGTATCAACTCCACCATTTGGTTGCTGAGGGTTCATTCAGTAGGACCCCTACCATCAATGGAAACAAGACACAAGACATTTAGTTACAATCTGACATCAGATCAAAGACTCTCAGAGCTGGATGGTTCAATCCAATCATGACATGGAGGATTAATCAGCTGTCGTAATAAGCACTAACACTTGGAGTACCACAAGGGTGCGTCCTCACACCTCTGTAGTTTGTACACCAATGACTGTATTAATCATCACGATCATTCTAAATTTCTTAAAATGATGATTTTGCTCTGATAGGTCTTTTAAACGACAATGAGACCAATTACAGAGCTGAGTGTGATGGACTTTCTGTATCTCTGTAGATGTACAGACATTAAGCTTGTTCCCTGGGCCTGACAGCGGTCACAGCTGTACTGACAGGGTTGGCTGTGACTATGACAACCAAGGTCACTTTGTGTCTCCCCTAATATCTGGCTTGTTTGGCAGACTTAGTGACTGCTCTTGGTTATCTGAAACATAACATTGTGTCAAATCCAAAGCTTTTAGGTAGAGTAGTAAGAGTAACATGCCCCTGACTTTAGCATCATCTTGAGGACAAATACCAAGCCTATGGGACGATCTGACAGAAATGGTTTGACTAGACACATGTGAGCTTTTAATGTAATTTCTCCTCTGGAGTCATACACTGTATAATCAACTTCAATTTAAGCAGTCTGAGTCTCCTGAATCTATCGTGTGTAAAGTCAAGTATCCAGTAGAAGAAAATGTTACTGATGTAGTGATAACTCATTGATTTTAAACAGAAACAAGACCAAATAAATGGTTATTGATTTGAGAAGATATTCATCTCTCTCCCCTGTGATAATGACCGACACAGCCATTGAAATATTGTATTGGAATATAAGTATTAGGGCACAAATATTGACGACAAAATTATGTAGAGCGCTAACATGAACGCAAGATTCTCAAAGGCTCAAAAGCGCCTCTAAAAGAACAGAAGTTTAAATGTTGACAGTACTATCTTGAAATTGTTGGCATCACATCTTTTGTGCCGCACAGCATTCAGCTGGTCAACAAGCTCTTACTATATGCACTTTACACTCTGCGCTTTATTGAACTTGCTACTTGAAATCCTTTCATGTAATCATGTGATGCTTAAATAATGTATTTGAATGATTTTCAAGATTCAATTTATTGTCACTTGCATAATATACTCTTAGCAACACACGGGAGAGAATAAATGCTGTCCTCAAATCAGACGTCCTCCTTCTAATTTGCTGTCCTGCATGGTTGTCGACGTCTTTTGTCAATTCTGTTTTCATGCTCTCAGTGTTAGACAAATACACCTAGAGGAAACAAAGTCTTAATTCATTCAAAGACTGGTGGATTTACAGTTTAGACACAAATACTTATGGAGTCATTGTTGATGGTAACCTTAGGAACAGCATAACTACCATATTAATCAAATATTGAATAGCCTAGATGTTGTAATTTCACATGTGAACCACCTTTTTATGAAATCATCCATAAGAAAAATGAGATGAGATGTTCAGACTGTAACATGAATTTCAAAAAGCCAGAATGATGGAGGTCAATTAAATTAACTTTTTTGTTACTTTCTAATAAAAAGGGCAGCCGAGATATTAGAAACAACCCATCTTTCCAAAAGGAGGATTACTTCTTTGGTTGATAACTGAGTTAGAAGACTTTCCCGTGGATAAATGCAACAAGAACTATCAGTATTTGTAATTTAAACTACCTGGTTTTGTTCATTTTCATCATGAAATCCTCCATTTTCTGTCATCACACCATACTTAAAAAAAACACTGAAAACTTAATTTACAGACTAATGTCTCTCCTCGACTGATTTAATCTTAATACAACATACTTTTAATGTTTTATTCAGCTGTTCATGCAGACGGTAATCCCCTGTGTTTTTATAATCGATGTCACATGCAGCAGTCTTGTGAGCAGAGGAGGGTGTAACAATCCCATTCAGATTCACATAATGTTCCTTTTAGTGTATCAAACTAAAGTTACACATCCGCTAAAGTTTGTCGAGTATTAACAGAAACAGAATTAACAATATACCTACTTTGCGGCGAGGTTTTTCGGTTTCTCCTCTCTTCCTACTTTCGCTTAAACTGCTGCAGGTTAGGTTATTGATTTCACGCTGTACAGCAGGAAGTGAACCGTCATCCACAACAACCAAAGACCCGCCCACTCTTCCTTTTCATTGGCTAACATTCCTGCTCGTATCGCGTTCGACGTTTTCATTGGTTATCGAGTTGTCATAATCTGAAGGGTGGATCCATCTGTTATTTTTGTTTAACCTGCATTGGATTGTAGTATCTCGTTGTTTTAATGACCGTGTGAACACTCAAGAAGTAATACTGAACAAAATGTGTTTTATTGTAGTCTTTAAATGTGGACTTGTAAAATTGAAACGTCAAAATATTCAAAGATAAATATCATACTTAAATATGATACTACACTCTAAGGTTGCAGGTATTCAAGGGTATCTGTCTGCCTTATTTGTAAAGTAAAATAAATTATACCAAAAAAAAAAAAAAACACATTTTGTGATTTAAGAGTGTGTTTAAGGATTACCCATGAAGTCACTGCATTTGTCCAGCTATAAATTGCACCACATGGTACAGTCTGTATCTCATCAATGACTGATAGGACCTATATGACAAAACGTTACCATGAGCCTCCACATGAAGCTCACATGTAAGTTTGTGGATCTACAAAAATAATATATTGCCATATAATAAAACTGAAAATCATTTTGAAACTTTAAATAACTGTTGTAATCTTTCCTGTAAAAATCATTGAACTTATTTTGCGTTACATATATATACTAATACATCTAAACATTAGTGATATTTGTTTGCAGGTTCTACCAATGCATCAAAGTAAACCATCACAATTTTCATCTGTCACTGTCACTCCTTACTGATTCCTTCTTTTCAAAATAGCAGAAGTATCCAACTTCTCTTTACCTAGCTGCTTTTATATTTAGTGTGTAACCTACTCTGAACTCAAATCCTTCTCAAAGGTACTGATACACAATGACAATTTACATTAAAATGCCACTTTTTGGCACACCGGATAGCCTGTAGTATTAATGTAAGCAGGCTATCATCCTCCAAGGGCGGCTCATGTCCCATCCCTGTTTCAAACTCAATACACTGTTCTATCAATAAAGGCACAAATGCTCCTAAGTAACGACTACACATTTAAAGGAAAAGTTCATAAGAATAATAGTGTTTTATTGCTTGATGTAATAATTTCTCCTGCCCACATAATGAAAGTTGCCGTTCCCCCCCACATTTTCAAAGTGTATAAAAGTCTTTCAATGCACACACGTGAATACAACATCTTAATCATTAATCTAAAGATCCTGTTTTATGAAAAATCCAACACAGTAAGACGTTCCCTTAAAAAGTCAAACATAATTATGAGAGGAACATTCCACAATTTGTACATAGTGATTTTATTTGAGAAGAATCAGATAGAAAAGTCACTCAAGTCAGTCAGTGCAACAGCGAGGATGAGATCAGTGTTCAATCAAATGTGTGTCATTATCAGCATCTTCACTTCTATTTCTTTGTCTGGCCGTCCATGAAATCCTTCGCTTCATTTATCTTGGCTGCTATGTAGGGAGATCCACCTGTGACACACACACACACACACACACACACACACACACACACACACACACACACACACACACACACACACACACACACACACACACACACACACACACACACACACACACACACACACACACACACACACACACACACACACACACACACACACACACACACACACACACACACACACACACACACACACACACACACACACACACACACACACACACACACACACACACACACACACACAGTGTTCATGGTGAAACGTTGGACAGTTTGGCTGACGACAGAGAAGTCTACCGTAGGATTTATCATTTTTTGATATCACGCTTCATTCATCACGTCCCCTTACAACAGACGAGGGTGGCCCTTACATTTAGTGCTGAACACGTTCCAAAGCAGATTTATGGACTGTATTGTAGATACAATCTCTACCAATAGCTTGAGCAAAAGCATGAAGAAATCTACACTTGAAACTCCCCTTTACCTCTGTCTGGATGGTTCAGGATCATCAGCTGTCTATGAGCTTCTCTGATCTTATTCTTGTTGGCTGTGGGGCTGAAAGACAGAACATTGTTTAAAAAAGGTTAAACAGTGTTGTTAATTATTTATCTCCTCTATTGGAGAGTAATACAGCAGACACTAAATCACACAGTACAGATGTAATCCTTCAGCCTTCATGTGGCCCTAGACCAGGGGTGTCCAAAGTGCGGCCCGAGGGCCATTTGCGGCCCTTGAGGGGATTTTTTGTGGCCCCCGTGACTTCAAATGAAGAATCAGAAGATTTTGGCCCGAGGCCTTGATTAAGATTGGCACATTATCTTATTTTTATTTTTCATGTTAACAAGGGCTGAACAATATTCCTAAAATAGGAAATGTTCAGTAACATGTATGTTGTTGTTTTTTTTAAAATCTACAGCTTTTACTATTTTCCAAATTTTTTTGTAAACTGAAAAAAAACATATGCAAAGTTTTTGCAAACAAGCGGACTGTTGTTTAACCATTTAATGACCTGAGCTAAATGCAGAAAGCTTTTCCACGTTACAGGCTTGATTCTGAGAAAAAAACAAATAAAATAGAACGAAGAAATCTAAATATTTGATTTCCTTTTATTAAAGGGTTTCTTTAGCGAGCCTTTTGATTCTGATCTACAAAGCCTTACTATTTTTTCAACTATATTTTAAAAAACAAAACCTGTGGCCCGCGAGCGATTCTAACACGACAATTTTGGCCCGCAAGAAAAAAAAGTTTGGACACCACTGCCCTAGACGTACAGTAACATGTAAGACGTTGACTTAACTGGGACTGGAAATAGTTACTTTTAAAAGTGGGAAAAAGTGTCCAAATACCTGACACCTAAAACCAGGGAAGCTTCTCTCTTGTTCATCTTTGGTTCAAATCCTCCTTTATAGTACCCTCCTCCAAAAGCCTGCAACAACAGAAACAGTAAACCAAACATCCTGATGTGTCCTCTCACTCATTTTAAGAAAAAAATAATTTACTTTAGGTAACGTAAGCATGATTTCTTACCGTCTTGGGGAAGCTCTGAAAGGCCTGTTTCATCTGAGGCTCCATCTGCCTCATTGCCTGCATGGCATAACGACCTAGAAGACAAGGGAGGGGGGAAGCATGCAGCAGATATCAGATTTCTGCATGATATGAAGAATAGTATTGCTAGGATATGATTGTGATAAGATACACAACAAGTTGAAATGATAATTTTAGCATCACAATTAAAATAGTCTGACAAAAGAAAAATCTCCAATCATAATAATTGACATTGGTAAAAGACTCATAGGCCAGGGTATCTCATGAGCACTGTAGTTACTTGTTCTCCAGCTTTTTCGTCACACTTTTCCCCCTTTCTAAAAATGAATTTGAACTCTCTGAACTTTGACAATAGCTTCACCTGACTGCATCACATGGGGGTGACAGAATGACCATTACACCCAGGCTTCGTTGATGTAAAGCACTTTGTGACCTGCCTGTGAAAAGTGCTATATAAATAAACTTTACTTATTTACTTACTTACTTCTCCGAAACAGAAAATGACATGTGACAATACTAATTTATTGACCACCCTTCATTAATACTATCAGACTTGGATTTTGTCTTTCAAGATTAGAGTGATCCAGCTTTTTGTCTTGTTAGGAAAACACACACTCTGCAAGTAAGTTATCCAATAGACTTCAGAAATTGTCACAACAAGAGTTGTACAAGAGGTACTTGTGTCAGGGTGATTGCTCACCACCACGTATGTTTTATTCTCTCCCACACTCTCAAGGTTAGTGACATGTTTATCACGTTGGAGTTACATACCTGCAAAGCCAGCTGCAGCCAGAGCCAGTCCCACTGCCACCATGGAACTGGCCTGAGAGAAAAAAAAAACACAGAGCAGCTACTCAAAAGCTGTGCAGCAATGTAAACAAAAGACACACGACTGAAGTTGTACTAATAACGACTCCGTAAACAGGTACCTGAAGCTACCTTAATCTCTGTAGAGACCTGTGGTGACGTCGTGGGCTATTATGTTTAAGCACTGCTAACATTAGCTTAGCCATTTAGCAGACACATTAATTATATTTTCGGGCAGATTCCTGACGATGCAATACATTGTTATGTTAATGTCAGAGGTAATAAATACAACAACAAAAAAAGGCCGACCTACCATGTTTATGTGTTACGTTCCGTAGCTGTACAATACTAGGACCATAACTTTTGACCTCTCATGTTTTCATAGCACACAGGCGTTCATGTGTGAGTGAGTGAGTGTGCGTGCCGGAAACGGGAAGAGAACTGTCGCAAAGCCTCAACATACGCTGGCTGGCTCCTCCTCCCCAGGTCAAACTGTCAAACGGATGCCTGGCTAAATAGATTACATGCACACACTAGGCTGCTACATTTAAATTATAATTGATAATTCACAACAATTAAATGTACACACTACATTAGTCTAGGAACAGTATTTGGAGTATTTGCCTACATTAGTAGCCTACCACAACATATCTTTAATTTGTAGTAAAAAAAACATTTTTTAATACCTAATGGAAAGTTTTTTCAACAATAAGTTTCCATTAAAACTGATTGTGGATTTGTATTAAGTAGTTCTTGTAGCCTTCCAGCAGATGGAGCTATTTTATAATTATATCATTCTGCTGAAAGACTATTTTTCTATACCTGTTTGCTAAAGAAGCTGTGGTTAAATATAACCAGCATTATTTGTTCTCTAACAGTAGAACAGGCTGCATGTCCTTGCTTTAACTATTCCCATCTCAGCTGTTTGTAATCCTACATGTGTATCTAGGCCTATTTTGTTGATGGATTAAAAAAAATAAATCAAATCACAGTTTTTAATTATGAATGGAGCTGCTTTTAAATCAGTGTCTGTACCCCTTACATTAAAGTACATATGAATCCCTTCATTCTTGAACAATTTATACTTAAATCATGAACACAAAGGAAAACAAAGGCGGCTGCATACATGTTATAACCTGTTCATGATTTTGTCTTTTTCAATAAAGGCTGCTTTTTGATTAAGCGAACACTGTTAATTGCCCTTGTTACGCTGTGCAATTTTAATGAACTCCTGCCAACCAATCAGAATATTTTAATCTTTATTGAGTGAGAGCCGAGGCTAAAGCAGGATACCATGCAGGGAGAGTAAAAATGACATGACACGTGCAAGGAGCCACGGGCAGGACTTGAACCTGGGCTGCCCACTTGGAGGACTAAAGCCTCCATACATGGGGCACGACCTAACCACTAGGCCGCTAACATCAAGGTAATAAAAAAATACACTGCAAAACGATCAGAGTTTCTTTGTTTTTGTTTGATATAAACTGAGAGGATTTACAAGAAATTAAGGGTGGCAAGGATCCATTCTCTGCTTCCAATGTGGGATGGATAAAAAGTAACCAGAATTCAAAAATCAAAACCTTTTGGAAAGATGAAGCTCCTCTTGGGTGTTTGAATGTAACTCAAAAACACTGTATCTTCTATAAAAAACAAACTCTTGAAAACTCTTGAATTGGCTGTTACAGTATCCCCATTATTTGTGACTGCAGTAACAACAGTTCTTCCTGGGGTCTGTGGTTGTTGTTATCAGCCAACTGCAGGAACTTTAATGAATAGATTTGGGTGTTTTTTGTGTGGGTGAAGAAGTTTTGAGGCTTTGTGGTGCTAGATTAGGTCATCTAAGTCCTATCAGGTTGTCTCTCTCTCACACCCACAGACAATCAGAGGACTGTAATCTTTCTCCATGCTGATCAATAAACCTGATAAGAACTCCATCCGTGCCAGCTGGCAGTGACTAATGCTGGGGCTGACTCCTAAAGGTCCACAGCGCTGCTGCGGGAAACAAAGGAAAAGTTTCTGCTGTTCATGGTGAATACGTTAGTGATTTTATATACAAGCTCTGCAACATTGACCTTTTCTTTGGAGCCTACTGTATAAATGGCTTTTACTTTAAAAACATAATTGTGACATTCATGCTAAACAGTAAAAGTAGGCTGCTTTGTATGATAGTAACTAGACCTATAATTCACCAATAATTTATTAAACTTGCACTAAATCAGTCTGAAGGGCCCCATTTTTGTTTCCAGACGAGTGAAAGGTTTTGATATTGCAAACATAGTCCTTGACATTGAGCTCCTAAAATGTCATTGGACAGATTAATTACAGCATTTCTTCAACCATCTTACTTACTTATTGCTTTATGTCTTAATTACATTCCTTATTTTCTTCATTTTTCTGTTAAATATCACAATTCCTCTACTGCTATATGTGTGCAAGAGCAACTCAAATGATTTTCTCCTGGGGATCATCTGTTTTTGATTCTGTTATACAGTACCTGATGAATCCTATAGAAGTGTAGGCCTAGATACAGATATCGTTTTTTATGGTCAACATCTGGGTCGGTTAGCTTTAGGTTAAGTTATATTCGTTGTGAAGATGCCTCATTCAAAACCTTTTTCATATTTACACATTAATATCAATAGATTCAATTGTTGTAAAAGTTTATATTCTAAGATGCACTGTTTGTGTACTAAATGGGCAAATTAATAGGCTAACTGCTGGTGTAGCTGTTACCGTCGGCTAACAATACTAGCTAACTGACAGAACTACCACTACATTGCTTATGTTCTAAGAAAAGCAAAAAAGGTAGTGTGGTAAATAATTTATCTAAATGCATTTCAGTTATGATTGTATTAACATTACATCCACAGAAAATACAATAGGCTATAATTCAAATATAATTATAATGCTAATTCTTTCTAATGCTAATTGCTAGCTCTTTTCCAGCATATTCATAAAATGTTGCACCTGACTGGATGCAAGTTGTTTTTTTAAGCCTTAACTTACATGCTGGTAAATCTTATGACACAACCTCATTTAGTAGGCCAACAGTAGGTGTTTTAAGCTGTTGGAAACATATTAAAAAAGGGGGAAGAACTTTAAGCTAACAGTGCTACATCAAACGGTTTAGCCTATCTTCACTGAGAGACGATCACAGGAAGTTCCATCTTGTTTGTATTTTTTTTATCTGCTCCTTCCCTTCATCTGTATCTCAGACACAAACAGCATCACATTACATACACAGATGGTAATTAGACAGAGAAAAGTTCTGATTGTTATCACCGTAGGCCGTCTGCTGTTCCCAATCTTTTTACCTATTTGACATTCACCTCCTAATCTGCTCAATCGCTGTGTTCCACCTCGATGAGCAGACTTTGAAAATTATTTGATTTGTCTGGGAAGGGGGGGGCAAGGTTGCAATGATGGCCGTGTCTTTTAATTTGAATTTATAGTATAGGCTACATGATATGAATGTTACAACCAAATTCAACGACGGTACACTAAGTATGGGACCTTTACAATCAGAGTAGCCTACAGCTAATCATTTTTTTCATTTCACTCTGGAAACAGCTCAGCAAGCAGCATTGTGTTCTCTCTAAAGGTACTCTGTCTGATTGCTGTTCTGCTCCCTACTAATACAAATCGAACTGTGATATAAACATAAGGAGAACCTATCTGATAAAAGACAGCTGCATAAAAGTGCAGCTAACAATGTCTTCTTATATGTTGTTTCTCAACTCCTACTCCATTCTTACTTCTTTAATAGTCTTGAGGACTGTTGAATTGGCAACACACGGAAACACAAGTCTTGGCAGGAAGTCCTTAATTTCTTACGGCTGGCAACAGTGGATGCCCCAAAAAGTAATCTGTCGCTTCCAGAGACTAATTTATCATCAGATGATGGTTGGTAGCTTCCAAGACGGCATTATGGTAAACACAAGGTCCTTGATTTTGGAGCTTGACCCTTCGTTTGGGCTATAATACTCTAGTTTAATTTTGTTCTGTCCGGTTGATCCGGCTTCCTCCCACAGTCCCAAGACATGCTCGTTAGCTTCATTGGTGTCTCTAAATTGCCCGAAAATGTGACAGTGTGTTGGTTGTCAATCTCTATATGTCAGCCCTGCGATTGACTGGTGAACAGTCCAGGGTGTACCTCGCCTCTTGCCCAATGACAGCTGGCATCGGCTCCAGCACCCCCGTGACCCCAGGACGGGAAAAGCAGTATAGAGATTGGATATGGGATAGTTTGATTTCAACAACTATTTTTTGAAAATTCTGCCTCTTCCAAACCTCCATACTTTCAGAAGTCCGGTGCTAGAGTCACTGGAGTATTCCTGTAAGCATCATGTCCAACTTGTTTAACCGTTATTAGCTTTTACAGCAAAGAGTTGCAGAAGTATTTCCAAGAATTAGTCAAGAAACTCATGTAAGTACCTGCTAATATGATGTTTTGGCTGTGCAGACTTCATGGAGATTGCAAAGTGTCCCCAACACTTGACGATTCATTATGCATAGAGGCCTAGATTCCTTTGTAGAGGATGAATAAATGCATTATGTTTGAATTATTTAACAGCGACATGACCTGTGTTTCTGAGCTGATGAGCTGTTTACACCCCTAATGTTGATGTTAGGTAAATAAACCGGCTCATTCTGCAGTCGTATCCATCCTCAGTCGTGTTCCTGACGGGCTTTAACTCGTCTCGACGCGACAACAAACACGAGGCCGCTGACACACACACAGAGCCGACGAGGGAAGGGTTTCCAAGATTTAGGACAAACACGGATGAATTAAACATCAGAGCAGCTTCCCACTCCTGAATTCCTTCCACTGCCGTCTCCATAAACAGATCAGCCATCAATCAGAGAGAAGATACACGAGAGCCTGTTTGTATCAAAGGACTGACACAGATACAGACCAGGAGAAAAAAAAAAGTGCTAAAACTGACGAGGACGTCGGCTCCGTCAAAACAGGAAGTGTTGTGTCAGAGCTGAGCGGGAGGCAGGATATGCCCAAAATAAACATAAGGGAAAAAAGTCACATTATTCTTCTCAAAGACAAACAACACAGACGTCATGATAAGAGTCTATATCCATTTTTTTTCTTCTTTTTTTTTTTTAAAAGATTACAATCAGTACAGGAGTCATTACATTGCCATTAAAAAAAAAGAAGATAGATGAGAAAATCTAACAAATCCAAAAATCATCCATTTTGATTTTTGTAGCATATTTGCATTACATCATATTAAAAAAAAAATCATTTCATTTGCAAGTTTTCAAATATAATCCGTAAAAAATACATCCCAGGGTTTGCTTTAGATAGTCCATATAAGCTCTGTTTCATGCAGCATTTAAATTCCTTCATTCATTGTAATTGAAAATTAAGTCGACCAGCTTTACAAGAACAACAGATTCGACAAAATATATATATATATATTTACCTGCATAAATCAAAGCCAGATCATTTTATCTTTAATCAAACTCTAACTAACTAATATCTGAATATATCAAAATACAATCACTTTCCTTCATTTGTTAGAGAAACAGATGTGTATATTCACAGGTATTGTAAAAAGAGTGATAAAATATCTTTATATAAAATGTACACCACTGCTCCTTCATCAGAAAATACCAAATAAATCAACTGTAGTGGTTTCAGAAGATGTATTTTAGTGGGATAGATTTGCTCTGATTGACTTAAAATGGTATTAGCTTCTTTCAGCGTGAGCTACAATTCTCTAAAATCAAAAAAAAGCAGCGTTTAAGATTGCTGTTAGCTTCAGACTCATTACAAGCAGCCGCTGTCAGTGTGATGTGATGTGAAAGATTCCCTCTGTAAAAACAGGGTTCATTCAGGCGTGTAGCATTTCTCCGTGTGCTGAGGGAAAGATCCTACATCAGTGACGCAGAGGACTCAAAGACTTCAACGCTTCCTTTACGTTTCGAGGCCATGGAGACGCGTCCTTTTTATATACATGACCACAACATTTTCTTTTTCCCCCCTCATTGAATGATGTGTGTGTTTTTGTTTTTTCTCTCCGTGCCTTCTCACTGTGCAACATTTGAAACAAAATGTGATGACAGGTGTGAGTTTGAAGTTTTTTTTGCTTATGTTGTCAGCCCCGTCAGTCAGACTCGATCACACAGCAGCCGCAGAGACCTGACGGAGCAGGTTAGCTGAAAGCTGACTGTTACAGGACGTTTTTTTATCCCCCACCATCAAACTTTAATTTTGGCTGCACATCTACTCACTTATGTTTTTACTGCTTACAGGGACTTTAAAATGTTAGAGTTAAAGGTCTGATATGTAAGATATCTACTGAATTAAATCACACAATGACCTTACTACATCATCAGACGTTAAGGAAACATGCTATGTTGAAGTGCCGGCTTCTCTGTCAATGCAGAAGCCAGTATGTCCTCCTTCTAAGTTTAGATTCAGGTCCTGATGGTTAGTTTTTGTTTTTAACCAGAGAAGGGAGGCGGTTTTGAGGAACCCCCACACGGCCGTTTTGCCCCTTGACCTTGGTTTGACAGGCAAATGACAAACCAACAGGTGCTGTAGCGATGAATGGAACTGGTTCAGATAGAACTTATTCTTAATCATTTTAAATGCAGACGCTCTAATAAGCTCCATAAGCAGAAACTTGGTAAAACTAGAATAAATATTGGAGATGGTTTTGGAAAATTGTGCAGAGCTGGCTAAACACTGAAGCTCTCTCCAATGTTTTGAGTTTGGACTGCAGTTCCCATTTTTAAACACTAGGTGTCAGAGATACATATTGGTCCTTTAAAGAACTTAACACAAAACCGTCAAAGCATTAACAACTTTTCAAAGCTTTTATGTCAACGTTTAGTCAAATACTCGTGTTCAAACTGCTGGGATGTTGTCGTCTGTTTCCGCACACCTTCACAACATTTTTTCTCTTTTGCCAATTGTCCCTTCTGCTCTTTTCCCTCTAGACTTACGTCAACCCAGATGTCCAAACATACTCCCGTGTTCGTGTTAATGTTTCTAGCAATGGGAATCGCTTTCAGATATCCACTTGCTGAAACATCTGCCCACCTATCACATGGGAGATAAATGTGTGTGCCTCTAAAAGCACTAAAAACACGACATCTGAAGAGCTTAAGAGCAGCATTTGTTTCCACAAACTCCTGACTACAAACTGTTTTATTCTGAATATTTGAACTGTCCAGATGTTTCAGTGGATTGTGTTTGTAATTTGAACATCAGCTGTTCTGTAATAGTCTTAAAATAAATTGTGGATATTTTAGGACACGGCTTGTATGTAAGACAGAGTCAGAGAGACAAAGCGTCCTTTCTCTACCAGAGTCCAGCTCCACATTCCTCTCATTCTGCAGGGCACGACCTGACCGCAGCTACATCTGAATCTGTGTCTGTCTGAGTGTCAGGCGGGAATTTGTTGCACTTTTTTTTTTTCTTTTTTTTTTTAGGTTCAGGAAATCTCTGCAAGGACACAGCGGTCACTCACAGAGGCGCACTGTGGGAACTCACAGGAGATTGGGCCATTTTATAGTGTCTGTGTAGAATTATTTATCCATCTTCCTACAGTCACACAGAACAAATGTCAGACATTCACTTTGATTGTGCTAAAACAAACGTCACTGTTTGTTTGATTATACCCCTCCAGCAGCTAGACACAGGAGGTGTAAGCAGAGTGATTAATCCAACAGCAGGATATTTTCTCTCTCTTAATGTCAGCGCACCTTCAACCAGCTGAACACACCTGACTCTGTCACTTCTTATGATGTTATTTCTTTTCATGATTCATGATGATTTAAAAAGACAAATGTGTGAACAGCTACTTAAACTTCTGTGACTTTGGTTTTAAAGTTTTCTTTAGTCGATTAAAAAAATCTTCTGAAAGAATTATTGCTTCTTTTTTTTCTCAGACAGCTCCCAGCTTCAAATGGAGAAACTATCAGAGCCATTTCACAACACGATAAAAGCAACATGTCGGTCTGAGACGCTAACTTGTGTCTTTGGTGCGTCGCTTAATTATTCACTTGATTCGTCTTTCATCTCTCTCTGTTGACGGCTCATTATCTCTGCATGTCTTTTCTCTAAAAACAACTTTCAGCAGCCCACCCGCCGCATACCGCCCATCTGCTCGTCCCTCCATCCATCTACAGGTCTGATCTGGGTTTTTGACAAAGTCCACTTTCAGTTCAGGAGGAGGAATATTGCCAGACAGTTTTCAGTCTAAAAGAGACTTTCAGGCTTCAGTGGCACAAAAAGTAGAGTTTTGTTTCTGATAGCGTCGACGTATTGAAGGTGAAAAATTGTTGTTGTTTTTTAAGTGAAGAGTACAAACAAATCATTTGGTCGTCTGTGAATAAGTCTGGAAATGTTTGGAGAGTAAAAACGTCAACATTTTTAAAATAATGAGAAGGGATGCACCACAGTTCACATTGAGTGTTGGGCTGAAATATATTTAAAATGAAGAAACAGCCCAACATGAACATTTCTGCATATATGACATGCAAAAAAAGATGATGCTAGCTGGTTGTCTATCATTCATGTTGCATAGAAATTATATATTCTTTTAATTTAACGATTTTAAAATAGTTTTCTTATTTCCCAGTATGAGGAATGTAGTATGTACACTGTGGAAATCGTTGTAACTTCTCTCTGCATCTCACCCGGGGTCAATACAGTAAAAGATGCCAAACTATTTGTTAATTTCACTCAAGCAGAGACTTGATGGTCTTTGCATCTAGGGTGCAAAAAAAGGTCATTGGCTTTGGGCTAAAACTAACTGCAAAACAACTGCAATATTGTTGATGCAAAAAAAAATTCAGAAAAACATGCATATATGTAAAGAGGAGCTGATTAACTTCTTATTTAGTGGATTTTATGTCCTCCAGACACCAAAAGAAGTTTATCTGATTCTTTCTATCACACACTGTGCAAAACTTCAAAAGGGTCTTTATGTGGAGGAAGTTCAGAATGTGCTTCCAGTAACAGAAAAAGAAGAAGAACATCAATTTAAATGGCCAAACAGTTGTTTAGATTTCTGCAAAAATAGTCTTAGAAACTGGGAGCTTCAAAAGGTCACTCTCAGGGTCACAGTCGGTGCCACAAGCGAGTGTAGGAGGGGACAAGTTATGTTAGCGTTGCTACAAAAAGCACTGGACCAAAAGAAGAAAGGTTGGATGTTTTTTTAAATGGATAAGACTGAGGGTCAAAAGGTCTCCGGTTACTGATGAGACTCAGGCAGAAACCACTGCTCAACAATTTGTACCAACTGAATGAAAAGTGAACTCTGACAAAACCCCCCTGTATCCTTGACACCTCCACATTCTTTCAGCTTCTGTCTCCATCTTTTATATCCTCTGACTCCTCCTTCACTTACTTCTCAAAACCTTTCTTAGCTCTAACTTGTATTATACAGAACGTTATTGCTGCTATGAGACGTATTAGCTGGTTAATGATTGCATTGTAGCAGCTTATGTGTAAAATGGACTTACAGTATGACTTCAATAACAACTGTCCCTTTAAATGGTTCTTAAAATGTCAAAACAAGATTAATAATATGATGCCAGTATATAGTAATTATCAGAACATAATATATACACTGGCAAGCAATTGTAGAACAATCACAATTATAAAATATTTTACGTAGCTGAGTTGTAAAGATCACATATTATGTAACATACTCTTTACCATTTATTTCTAACACTAATATGTGTCTCTAGCCTGTCTAAGAAGATGTGTGCTCAAACAGGCCGTTTGGAGATTTTCCCCTTTGTGACATCACAAAGGGCAGTAACCCCTCCCCCAGGTGGGTGACACTCCCACAGCTAGGTGTTTGTTCTGAACCTCTGAGTCTGCCTTCTCACCGAAAACAATAGAGCATGGAGCGAGAAAGCCCGAGACACCCGAGCCCTTCCAGAGAGGGGGCGTGGTCAGACGGGGGAGTTATAGGCCTGATCAAATACAGGACCAGAGTGGATTTAGAACAAGAAACTTCACAGACATGTTTTGAGGAGCTCTGAGAAGTATTTAAACTATTATAGTATTTTAAACCTTTTAATGTTCAGCTCTGGCCTGTTTTATACAAACTAACAGGGTTTCACATTTTGAGACTATTTAAAGGGACATTTTATGACATTCATGATCACGTGATCTGATTATATTGCATTCCCACGGCAAAATGGACTGGTTATAAAGCTGTTTAAAAAGTTAAAACATTGTTAGCATACAATGATAGTCCTTTTTTCTTTGCACCATATTCAACCTCAGACCTTTTTTCTTCTTTTGCTACTTGCGGCTGTTCGTCTTTTTGGAAGGGAGCTAGCAGTGTCTGTACTTAAAGCAGCCATAACTGTTACTACCCACACATATAAAATATTTTTTAAAAAAGAGACACAGATCAGGTCCCTGCCCTCGTTCCTGGAAGCCCTTGTTCCCTTTTCCTAGAAAAAACCCCGGAGCAGGATGCGATTTAGAAAAAAAGTGGTGGTAAATATTTGATCAGCAGTCTTATGAGTTGAAATTAAAATGTTTAACCACTAAACTTAAATCTGACCCCGGCTCTGCATGTCACTCAAAGGACAGCAGGTCAGGGTGATGCTCTGAGTCTTCAGTGCTCGCTCCTGTTACTTTACTGCAGGGGGCGCCATTCCCCAGTAGGACCTCTTCTCCCAGGCTGATGCGGCAGGGAGTTTTCCCCGAGCGGGGGGTGGAGGCCAGGCGGGAGTCTGGCCCCGGAGCCTTCTGCCAGACGTCGCAGGGTTTGGCTCGGGTCTCCAGCTGGGGCGGATCTTTATTGATGAGGTCTGGAACAGAGAGCTGGAGCTGCGTCTGATGCTCCGCCGCGCCTTCTTTTGTGCTTTCCACATCCTCCTCTCCTCCATCTACCACTCCATCAGCTGGACTTTCAGCGGCGACCTTCTCCTCCGCTTTCACGATCTCCTCCGACCCCTCTCCTTCCGTCTCGCCCCGCTGCTGCTGCTGCTGCTGCTGCTGCTGCTCCTCTTCGGCGATGAGCGGCGTCTTCTCTGGAGAGGAGAGGAAGGAGGAAGTGTCAGCGGCGTCTGGAGAGGAGACCACGGGATCAGAGGAGATCATCATGTCCTGGGTGGTCTTCAGAGCCCGAGGCAGACGCTTCTTCCCTGACGGGGGCGGAGGGTCCAGCCGAGGGAAGGAGTCGAAGGAGGAGATGTGACTGGAAGAGAGAGTCAAAAAACAGAAAGGCTAAGATAAGACATGAATAAGTCACAATGAAAACAAAGCAATCATTAGTGAAAAGAAAGTCCAACAACATTTAGAGGTTTCCTACATGAGCACACACTGCCTTCAAATGTTGTGAGATTGTATTTCTGGGATTGGAAGACAAATAAAGTCAGTACGTTAACATGCACATTGAAGTCGAGCTACAGTTACAGCTTGATTAGGCCATTTGATTGGAATAACGTCCTTGTCTCAGTACGCATGAAATATACGTGATGTGATGCTTCAAAGTTTTTTATGTGCTGTGCTGTATGTTTTTTTTGGATAGTGTTTCGCGCTCTTGGTGCAAGGCGAATTCCCCTAGGGGCAATAAAGGTCTCATTCATTCATTCATTCATTCATACATGATGTAAACGTGTCAGACTCCACTACAGTAGGTGGCGATATTCCCCTTTCAGCCAGTTACTATTGGACCTTCTTCAGTTTGTTCCGTCCAACTTGGCAAATAAGCAAACGGCAAAGCTATAAAGACAATATTTGCCTTTATATACATGCCATGTTTGGTTTGATAGAATCGCAAACAGAAAGCATAATGGCAGGTTTAATTAGCCAGGTTTAAAGATCGTAGCCGTAGCGTGAATACAGTGTTTGGGCGTGCACCGATTGCAGGGAATAAACATGACCACCCACTCCCACTCGCTCAAGGTGAATTCTCCTGATAATATCCTGCAGCGTTCTCACTTTCAGCTCACTCGGACTTTCTACGGGAAAAATACTCCGGGGGGGGGGGGGGTCTGGCAGAATAAAATCTGAGTGAAAATGTTTGCCACTGCTAATTGTGTATCAGTAAAATGTCCCTTCAGAATACAGCTCTACAATAAAGTACTTCATCCTTGCAGGAAATTAAGAAATGAGACGGTCTTATCATGATTGTCTCCTTAACACGACGCTGGAGCCAGATGTAAGTTAGCCTCACTTAGCATAAACGCTGCAGTCAGTACAACAGGAGGCCTCGCCCAACAGATGTGAGAGTTGAATTGATGGTTGCCAACAAAGCCAAAAAGTGTAACTAAGTGATAAATTAGAAATTCTTGGGACATAGCGTAACATTTCTGATTGTCTGAAACTCAGTGGTAGCCATACACAATTATAGAGAGGTGAAACGGCATCAAATTAAAGTGTGTTGCTTTAAGTGGTGGAGCCTGCATGCGTTTATTTGTGTGTGTGTGTGTGTGTGTGTGTGTGTGTGTGTGTGTGTGAAACGGGGCTGAGAGGACCAGCCAGAATTTAAATCTACTTTCACTCGACCGTGTTTAAAAAAAACATTCCAATTTCTCAAGCTGTTCCCCTACACAGGCAGACAATGAATACGGTGTATACATCCCATGGTGATAAGACAGAACTTATCTTTGCTGCTGTGTGATCGTTCCCCAGAGCCGACAGGAACGCACACAAAGATGATGAAGTTCACCGAGCACGGCTGTGCCGTAGCAGAATGCAAAGAGCACAGATACCGGCGTGTTGTTGATGGATTGTAATGACTCAGAGTCATCTTTATTAGTATTCTGTGTTCGCTTGTTATCAGAATGGGTGTTTTGTTTTTGAGGCTGCTGTTTCCCTCTCTGCCTGAGGGTGGGGCTGTTTACCACCTCTGAGATATGAGATGTTTCCATACACTGCATGACTGCGATTCCTAGCTGTTTTGATTAAGCCACACTGTGATTGGATATTTTTTACTTAATTAAAGTAAATCAATGATTTGCTCACTTTATGTAAAATACGTCTTAGTAAAATCTAAATCAGACGTACCATGGCAAGAGGCAGCGCTGCATCAGGACTAAAACCTCACGACACAAGAACACTTTCTTTCCCCTGCTGTCAGCCTCATGAATAATGTCCCTGCCCCCCCGCCGTCCCCCCTCCCCCGACATAACACACATTCACATCCAGCCCCACAGATAAATGTCAGTGATGTGAAGGCTGAAACTTTATGCTTTAAATCAGTTTTGATACATATTAGTAAATCTTTCCCATCCTGGTCTACAGATAATGACATCAACGATCCAAATGCTGGACAGAGAATGACACATATTTATAAAGGTCATGCTCTTTTCATTTCCAGACAGGTAATTAATAATACAAATACAGAGTTCAGCTAAAAAGATCTGAGCTTGAGTCCCCTCTCATACTTTCAAGATTCAACAATGATGAGTCACTTTATTAATACAAAAGCTGTCAGCTCCACTCGGCAGGACCAGTCGGTGCTCCGTAAAAACTTTTACAGATCATCACAGGTACTGTCGACTGAATCTATTCACAGCTCACTGAATGGAGATGAACGGGAGCAGAGCGGCAGAAAAAAATGACTTTTGCTTGACTGATCTTCAGTTGAAGAGACAACAGATCAATGCTTCTGGAACAAATCCTTGAATACACACTCAGAGCCACTTATGTGTGTGTGTGTTTGTGTGTGTGTGTGTGTATACACAGAATACACCCCTTAAAAAAAAGGAGATTTCTTTTCTTCTCTGATTGTAGAAGGAACTTAAAAAGTTCAATTTCAGACGTCTCATGCCGTTCTTTGATGTGCCGTTATTCATTTAAAACCACTTTTCAAAAGTAAATTATATCTTATATCATTCACCTTTTCTAACCCAGCACCTTATTAAAAGTGACAGACGCTTCATTCAGCACAGGTAATTTCATATTTCTGCCGACAATAAGGCTTCAAGAGGCTTTATCATTAAATTGAATGTGAGGACTTGGACTGCATACAGTACAAAAGCAGCACTGACAAAAAGGCTTCATCTAATAAGAGAGCCGGAAGTTACACTGATCCGTACCAGTCAGTTTGTGTCATCAAACCAGCAAGCTTCACGACACCTGACACCAGACACCAGCCCGAAAGAGAATTTAAAACAGTAAAAGTTTAATTTATGATGTTTTGTGTGTACCTGTTAGCGGTGGTGTGGTTGAGTTCGTCCATTCGGCTCCATACAGCACCAACACTCTTGTTAACCTCAGTTACCCCGATGTCCCCGAGGTGACTGGGCTCCTTTCTTCTTAACAAGTCGTTGACCTGAAGAAAGAAAGAAAGACAGATGAACAAAGAACGATAGAAAGAGAGAGAGAAACAACACAAGAACAAACAAAAGAAAGAAAGACAGACAAAAAAGATTGAGAGTAAAGAAGGAAAGAAAGACGGAACGAAAGGAAGGAAGACAGAAAGAAAGACAGAATAAAAAGAATGAACGCAAGACAGAAAGAAGGAAAGGGAGATCGAAAGAAAGAAAAATAAAAAACATGTAAAAATAGGGAAAGAAAGAAAGAAAGAAAGAAAGAAAAATGGACAAAACACAGACAGGAATAAAGAGTGAGTTAAAAAAGGAAATAAATAAAAATAAAGCAAATATCAAAGTAAAGAAAAGGAAAAGGACAAGGAAATGGATAGAAATAAGGAAAGAGGAGGACAATCAGGGAAAGACAGAACGGACAGAACGGACAGAACGGAAAGAAAAGAAAGGACAAAAACAAAAAAAAGAAATACAGAAATGAGGAAACAGGAGACACAAGTTGAGAGAAAAGGGGAAAGAAAGAGAAATGGAATGATTAGAAAAAAGATTAGAACAAAAGGTACTTTGATTCAAATGAAAATGAACAGAAAAAAAGGCAATGAAATCCTCTCTACAGCTCACACATCCAGAATAAAAAGAATGAATCCTTATGCTTTGTGGATGCTGGCATTTACCTTCGCGCCGACAGCCTTGCCCAGATTAATGGCATTTTTAAGCCTCTGTTGTCCTCCTGAGGATGGAGAGTCCGCGGCGCCTGACCCCAGATTGGGATTAGCAGATGCTGGGGAGCGTCTGGCCGAGGGCTGGCCCGGCCTCGAGGTCTGAGGACTCTGCTGCTGGGCGACGGAGTTCTCAAACATACCTTGATCGACTGTGAGGAAGAGAGAGAGAGAGAGGGAGAGCAGACAGAGGAGTTAGAAAGGCAGAGAGGTGAATACACGGCAGGATGTAGCAGAAGATTTGTATCAGCTTCAACGGCACGAGCTGTTGCAAAGCTGCAGAGCCTTCAAGCATGAGTCGGCACATATGGGATGTTTGCTTTGAAAATGAGATGCACAAACTCAGTGATCCAAAGAGGAATACCCTACTTAAATCCTGAAAATCCCCACAGCATTTTTCAGATTCCTCTTGTATCTCTGAAGCTTTGCTGGAAATACAAAGTCAGCAATATTTGGCAGAGGGGAGATCTTTTTTTTTTGGAATGGTAAACACCCTTATCTTAGAGGAGGGAACAACTCTACAGAAGTTGTTCGGATATCTTCTTTGGGACTTTTTTGGGTCTCAATAGTAATCCATTTGAACTGCTTTGAATTCAGGCTCACTAAAAGGAGCACAAGTATAAATATACATTTTCCTTAGTAAATATAAGTAATACCATTTATTTTTGAGGTCGTATGGTCACTAATAGAACAATGCTGTTTTTCTGAGTTGCTAACGTTATGTATTTGCGCCTCTCTTCTTCAGATACTGACATTGAACAAGAGAAGCCAAAAGCAGATAGTGCCCTCTGCTGGTTGAAAAGAGTATTGCAACTTACATTTTTGTCCAATCGATTGAAATTGTCCACATTTGTATCGGTTTTGTAGCGCGAGTAATCGTTACATCCTTTCCTGCAGGAGTTCACATTTAAACAAAACAAAATGCTATTTCTATCTGTATTCTCAACATCACATGGAGGCTCACAGCTTTGTTTATTTCATTGCCTTCACCAGGGACAGTGATTGCATTAACTTCACTCACACTTCCTACTCTTCTTCATATCTTTTCAGCTGCACAATAACTACTAGCATTCATTTTCATTTCAGTTTCAGCTTGAATGGGGGTATTAAAAAAAAATCTTAATGCTAGCACGTCAGGACTTTCTCAAGTTTTTATCTAATGCTGCATGAAGCATACAACTTTGTATGCGATTGCACCAATTTACAGATTTTTCTTAAAATTTGGTTGGAACACATCTAAGGGAAAGAGAGTTTCAGATATTCAAATAGATCATTTTTAGTGGAGTATGAGAAACCTCCTCCTTGGTAACTCTGCAGCTTTGCACAAAACAAACAGATGTTGCATCATTAGAGCAAAAGCCAAATGTATTTTATGAGAATGCTCACAACATTTGAGGGCCAGATGGCAGTGCTGTAACACTTTATGTAAGGACCATGAAATAATATATAGAACACAAGACTTCAGGCAATTGCAATGACACATGCACAGTAAAAATAAAATGAGGCAGAAATGGAACAAAATGCAGGATCAGAAACAGCAAAAAGTAAAAAGGAAGTTGAGGATGTTGCCAATCCACTTACGACAAAGTATCTTACCTGGGGAGAAATGTTTCTCGGCAAGCATTTAATGAGACATAAAAGTATCAGATTTCAGGTCATTTTACCTTTTAAGAAGCAGAGTATTGAGCTGTTTCTGCTTACTCAATAAAAAAAGCTTCTACGAGAGGACAAGGGATGGAAGTTAATGGCTAAAGGTTCAGTCAAGAGCTGCATAAACATGTCTGAAAGGTGGAACATCTCAGACAGATAAATGGGGAAAATGTTGCCATTTGGATTCAGGTGGAGCGCCAAAAAATCGGGTAACCTTGACTTCACTGTCCACACACAATTATTTCACTTACCCACCCTACAGATCTACAACAGTGCATTAGCCAGAGGCAGGAGGAGATGTGATCCAATAATATGAATCAACATGAAACAGAGGGCATGAAAAGTAACTTCAAGGAGACAGAGAGAAAGAGAGAGAGAGATATGAGAAGAACAGAGAGACAGATACACAACAGAGGAGCATGTAAGATGTCTACTGTTCAAACTTATGTAATAGACAAATCTGAAAAGTTATTTGTTGGCGCTTCCATCTTATGTTGGCCGTCTCTTAAAGAAGACTCGTATACTGTAAGGTTGCAGGTTAGCTCTGTAAGGCTGGCTTCCATGGCTAATCAGCGTTTATCAGATTGGGGGATAGGTGGGGTTGGGAGAGGCATGTCACAACCAATTATTTGGCCAAATAATCCCCAAGTGTTTGGTGTCAAAACAATTATTTTACTGCTCCTAATGGAGTTGCAGCCACCCCGACCTCAAATTGTAAATATCAAACACGTCTGATATCTACCATTATTGGGCAACTTCTGACGGAATACGTGCAACAATAACCAATGCGAGCGAACATACCGGGAAGCGTCACCATCCAGGCGTTGTGCACTTTTAGAGCTCACAAACATGGCATGCAGCAAACATTAACACAACTGCGCTCCGAGCCAAGTGGAATATTAAGAAAGAAGACCAGGTTGTGGAATTATGGCAACAGCTCGAGAGCCTTTGTAACGTCTCATTCAAGACATGCCGCAACAGGACAGCCAGCTGACGACGCTGATTGTCCTCCATATTTGCTTTTCTTCTGAAGCTGCGTTTGATCATGCAAGTTCCTGTGAGATCTCGCCTACAAATGGCAGGTGCGTTGTCTCGTCTAGTGGTTGAATTCAGAGGATTCTAAAATTTGTTAAAATGGTCCTCCTGTCTGTGGTCTCCCCCATTTTTTAAAATTGGTTAAGATATGAAAATGATCTAGTGTGTAGCCAGCCTTACAGTATGAACTTTAATCAAATAGCTAAAAGCCCAATATTTTTTTCCATTGGCACATTTCTTGCTGTCAGCTAGAGGTTGAGCTCACTGATTTCTCAGTATAAGATCTATGGAAACACCTTCTTGCCCATATGTTACCGTGACACAAAGGGTGCCTAATTTACATGATCTGGGTCTTTATTCAATGTCCCTGTTGAGTGTGAAGGTTATTCAGAGAGTACTGACTGTATATCACGGTCATCAAGTGAGCTCAGGATCAATAGTGACACACTGCGCAGGCTATTTAACATCCACATTGATCTCACCAGAGAACAAGGCCTCCATCTTTAACTACTAATGGAGATGTAATGGATGGAATTTGTAATGCGAGAAGGCTCCTTGGAGAACTTCATGAAGGACACGAGAAAGGCAAGGTGTTTGTGCATCATGCCTAACCAAACTGCTGCTCATTTGTTTGTGGGATTTAAAGATCGAATGTTTTGCAGTTATTCTCCACACTTGTCTTCAAAAAGCCATGCGGCTGAAAAGGTGAAACCTGCTGTTTGGAAACAAGCCCAGGTCTGGCTCATTTACACACAGATGTGATTTATTAGTAGTATTTATGACCATTTTCCCTGCCGCACTGTCCCCGAGCCAGCTTTAAAAACTCTGTGCTCTCGGGGGCTCCTGTGGACTCTAAACGAATGCAAATTTGGTCATTTCTCAAAGGCTGTCAAATAAAGTGATGCGTTCACATGCGCCGGTATACCCA